>NC_090212.1:7732500-8032500 GCF_033026475.1 Channa argus
AACAATGAATTTAGGGCTGCAACTAAGAAATATTTTTCTTCATTTTCTTTATTACCTGATAAATTGGCTTTAAATTGGTTTTGGCTGACATGTCAGCAAGTGACCAAAACATTTTGCTGACATGTCAGCCTTTGTCTGACCAATGGTCCAAAACTCAAAGATATTGAGTTTACGTTAAAAGAATAATTCACATGGTAGCTTCTGAATCAAGCAAAGAAACAACAACAAATGGAAACATACTGGAGCTACAGAAGCATAATACTATAGTCGTACCTATTATATTTATTTATACTGTGTGTTGCACAGCCTATAAGTTTTACCACATTTATATTACCATATATGACTAAAGTACTTACAGTATACCTAAGGGTTTCTTATTAAAACCAAGAGCTCATGTAGTCTTTTTCAGAGAAATGCGAGATATACCGTATACTGTAATTCTAAATGGGTTTTTTAATTCATAAATATATAACAAGAGTGGATAACTTTTTTTAGGCCAACACTTTTTACAATCACATGTACTTGAGTACTGCATATGTTTACTTCTCCCATCTCTGCACACAGTGTATCCCATTTTGCTGTTTATGAGTCTGTGTGGCTGCAGACCTCTCAGAATATATTTTTAAGACCACCATTAGTAATGTTGTGGCTGGTCAGCTTATACTGTGTTTATGTCACATGAATACAAAATTACATGAAAGGTCCCTTGTTCGAAATATTTGGATTACAATTCCAAACATTTTAGCTTTACACATTTCTCTCATGCTTGATTCATTAGTGTGTCCATCTGGCTTTACCAGTTTTGTGTGACATCTTTAGGAAGTCGACCTTACTGTTTGTGGACAGATTTTGCTGTTTTTACAGTACAGGGTAAACGGTATGGGTCACCGGTGCCTAATACCCATTAAAAAGCATTGCTATCCTACTTTAGATTTTTCTTAGAAAAATGTAAAACTTGTTTGACTTCCATTTGCCATTGACCTTTCATTTCAGTCTAAACAATATTCCACTCTGAAAGCTGCCATCTGTACTCGCCACTCTTTATCCCCTATCTGATCTCTCTGCCCATAAGAATTTCTTTGGGTTAGTGAATCAGGGGACCCTTCTACACAAGGCAGCTAAACCACATGGTCTTACAATGCTTCTGTCCAGCCAAGCACCAGTTGTTGAATATAATTGAATGTGTTTATGCCTAGAGGGATGAGCACATTAAGGCAATTCCTCCACTGCTCATCCTTCAAAAATATAATCATCTAAGCAGCATGGAAATTATCTCTCACACTGTTTATTAAGAATGCTTTGGCTGGTGGTGATAGTTCACTAATAAGTAACATGCATGGACAGATTTGCCAACAACTTCCTTTCAAGGACACAGAAAATGAGGCATCAGCTGGAACTCTCTTTGAAGTTGAAACTGATTCAGGTCTTTTCTCAGTTTAGTTTTTTTCTTTACAGTGAGTCTATATTTTTATAAATTTCTTGATGTGTCAACATTTAATCGTTTTTGTCGTGGGGAGTCATTACTCCCGGAGTCACCTCATCTTCAGCTTTTTTCCTCTACATTGGTGCAGCTTAACATATTTTTTTATTCTTTAGTGCAGTTCTCTGTAAATGCCTTTGTTACAGTTGCAGGGACAGTGGGTAGTAAATTGTGTGTGACATGTTTCTCCTTCTGTAGTATCTAATTTTATTTGAAATAATCAACTGATTTACTCATTGTTTAAGCTTCATGTAGGGAATAACTAATAAACTAAATAATTATCTTTTCAGACATTCTGTGGTAATGTCCCGTATGCCCGATTGCTTCTTGTACGGCTAAAGTGAACCCACCAGCATTATTTTGCAGCTCATCAGGATGATTTGTTGCTCATGGTTAATGTTTAGTGTGTGTGTGTTTGTGTGTAAAAATGACAACTAGAGCAGTGAGAGAGAAACAAATCCCTCATGACAAACCCTAATTTAATCATTAAACTCAGTTCTCAATTGTTATGTACAAAAGCAAAAGTCCTGGTTTGTGTTTTTGATCTTTTTTGATGCCTTGTCTTCAAAGCTTGGACATTCTTATTTAGTCATGGAAAATTGCGTAAAAAATCTATGGTTTTATGACAAGCAGCAGCATTATCCTTTGAAGGTATCAAAGTAGTGTTGACATTTCCCATTAGCATTGATACTCTGTAATCTCATCTGAGCACAGGAGATTAAAGAAATGAAACTGACATGAAGAGGTAGAATAAAATCTCCGAAGCCATTTAAATAATATTAATAATAAGACAGTCTTTCAAAGGGTTATATTAGATTTTAGTATTAGCAGAGACCGTGGTACTGTATATATAAAATAGTGCAACACCACCACTTGTCGACATCCTTGATAACTTTGACCTCAATAGGAAGTTTGGAATTTAGTTAGAATTCAGCAGGAGATTTAGGAGTACTAGAGGAAATGAAATTACATTTGATGCAAACTGTTAATGTTTAATGAGACCAAAGTTTACATTAAAAGTGGACCGTCTAAATGTCAGCATTAAGATGTGTCACATTTTCATAGTGTTGTGGACAACAAAGAGACAACTGACACCAGATGCTCTGTTATAGCAGATCCAAAAACCCTCAGCAGTTCAGAGGCCACATTAAACTTAATCAAATTGTATTAGATAGTAAATCTTCTAGAGTACTGGCCTGATGGTTTATTCATGCACTGGGAGAAAGGACTGGAAGAATATTATTGAGCAGAAATTCAATTGCTTTGCTGCTTTCTTACAACAGATGTTTGACAACAGGCTTTCACTCCCCTCGTCTTAACCTCTGTCAGACTTACTGTTAGGGAACCCATGACAAGCAACTGATCGAGCTAAACATGTACTTAATAGTTTAGAGATTACACAGACTCATGAAAATGACACAGGCAGTTTAATAATAAGCTGGCAACTTGGATATCTGATGAACTCAGAAAAACAGAAAAGACAAACCACTGTCTGTTTTGTTTTATTTCAGCTCTCCATTGACTTCTTTTAGTGCATACTTTTTGGGGGTTATCATAAACTAAAAGACCTGACTTTGTTATAACCATTCCAAAACATTAACCAAAATAGTTTAACTGTTTTTGTATATGTATTAAAAAATTCAATGCAACTTGTTCCACTAAGAATAAATCTCACTGTTTTGAGTCCTTTCAGCAAAACACACACACAGACACACACAGTTCACAAAGCAAACAGGATTTGGATTTATAGCACATGGACATTATGGCTGTAGCTTAGTTGGCAGAGCAGTTTTCCATGAACCATTTATTTCCGGTTCCTCCTTGCTTGTGTGAGAAGACATTGTAAAGCACTTTGCATAAAAGCACTATATAAGCAGACCATTTACCATTTAACATTCACATCTAACTCACCTTCATTCTTTCAGTACTTGCAATAGATTTCGATTTAACAGCCTCTGTCACAGTGATTTATCTTTTATCCCTGCCATTCAGCCATTCCTTTGGTGTGTTTTGCAGTAGAACAGTGTTTGTCAGTTGATGACTTTTATTTGTGTTCTATCAGAGCATTGTATTCTATATGTGGAGCAGAGGTTGTGGGAGTCTCCGGCATTGACACCCCGAAATATATACAATGAATATTTCTTCTTTTCTCATCACAAGTGGTCCTATCATTTTCCTCAGTAGTACCACAAAGCGGTAGTAAGCTGTACATGCATATTGTTCTGGGACAGTGCATAGTGTCTATGATCAAACAAAATTGCAAGGTCGCAAATAATTAATTTCTGCTTTAGTACTTTAGTTTATAACCAGGTACCTGCAAAATTAACGTCACTTCTCAGCTGTACTTGATGCCAATTAGCAAATATTGCATGCTGACATACATAAACTAAGATGGTGGGCATGGCAAATATATCCTCTATAAATAGCAGGCATTGTCACTGGGAGCATGTTAGCATGCTGACAAAACATTTAGCTCAAAGTGCTAACATGGCAGTGAATCTTGTATATTTGTTACTAAACTTCAAGTTTTCCTAAAGTTTAGTAACAAATAATTCTTTTTTTTTTGTTTAAATAAAGATAATGTTCACAGGCCACTATACATGTACAATCTAGTGCTTTGTGATGAAACTTCAAACATGGGGCTAAATTTAAAGCCATTCTGTTATAAATCATGCAGGACTAAAACACAAAAACAAATATTGGTTGCCCTGGTTGAGCAGAGAAAGCGCTTGTGAAAGCAACACTTCTTCTAAAGCAATAAAAGCCAGACAGTCATGAAGACAGATGGAGGTTATCTTGCCCATCTTGCGTGTCTGACGGTGCAGGCCTAGATAAGGCCCTGCTGGGACCACCACAGGGGGAAACACACACAGGGCTCTCATTAAGACAGCAGTAATGTTGTTTCACCATCACACACCTGCCTCAGCAAAATGTGATGTGGATTGGAGAGAGACACAGTGCCTTTCTATTGTTTGCCTGCTGCGCTGCATCATGGCTAATCATTGTATTACACTCAGTAGCTATATACAGCACACTGTCATATGTTTAAGATTATTGACAGATGAAGCTTGTGCATCAGTGTGTCACTTTGTACCGAAGCCATGGGTTGACATCTTGAAGAAGCTCCTGCATAAAGAATGCTAATAACACTGCCTTGTTAATGGTAACAGGTAAATGGCTCATGCATCGTGGTGCATGGAAAGTCGGCTGTGTTTAGCGTCACCAGGTATCACATCCAGCCTAGGGGACTGATGGTTTTCTGTACAGACTATGTAGACAGGAGACTGTCTGGCATATGGTTTTCATCATAATCAAAAGCTATAGTTGTGAGAGATGGAGGTGATTGAGACCAGAGGAATGAATGCAAAAATGGATTACACGCCGAGCACTCCATTTAAATTCAAGTTCAGACACCCATAAGCTCACTCTACCACAAAATTATCATTTACAGATAGTGTAGAGCTACTTTCATAATTAGGTTTTGTTTTTGTTTTTTTGAAGAACATAAATATTCAATTTCTGTAGTCCGTGAGCACTTATGATGCTGCATCAACATCTACTTAATTTTCTGCACCACCAACCCATACATTATTATGCTATTACAAGTTCAGCTCAAGCTTTCTTTCATCAAAAGGTGACATCTTATTTCCTCGTCTATTTCCAGCCCGTGTCAGCTAGATTATATACCTCCACAGCCTGCCACATCCTCAGCTCTGAGACAGTTCAAAGTTGCTGCTGTTAAGTAACTTTGCAGCTTCACTTCAAGCAGAAGTGAGAACAGTTAATAATTCATCAGGCCGTGTAGCTTGTGCCTTTACTGTATCTGGAGTAACATTGGCATAGTCAGCTTTGATATGTCTTTAAAGTGTTTAGGATGGTAGAAGACTATATTAAAACAGTATGCTAAATATTGCTAAGCTTTTATAAAAGTGTTGCCCAATTCCAGTGTTGGAATTAGTATGTGAAATCCTTCATAGCTGTTTCACTATTCAGATGAAAAAGAAGTCTTTGTGCTGTAACTGATGTACTGTAACCCCCCCCCCCAGTGCTATCAAATTAACAAATGACTTAATGTGCTTTAGGGGGTGCACACAACTTCATAGATGCACGTTGTGTGTGAATGATATGACTCAGTAAAAAAGAGCCCAGCTTTAGTAGGGTTTTCTTATCCTTTGAACAGGTTTATGTAGTTCTTGGTGTGAATTACTGATTTGTTTCAAATTCAGACATATTGTTTACTTTGCCTTAGGAGAGCACATTATTAGTCACTTTAGGAATGCATTTTTAGAAGTGCTTTGAGTGCTTTTCCACTGTTTTCTCAGTGGTTATAACTGAATTTCTGAGGGAGACCATGAGATGGTGCTATGTGCCTAAATTAGGATCTTTAATACAGAAAGAACAAATTATGCCACACCACATAAAGTCAGTGATCTCTAACGGATGTTTAATAAAACTTACAAATGCTCTCAGATTTGTGTTTTACATGCTTTTTGTCCAACTAATGAAGCTGCAGGTGCTGCTGCTGCAGGTGAAGGACTCTCCAAGGACAAAGAAAACTGCAGCTTTGAAAAACTCTTTTACCCACTTCTTTCCTCTTCAGCACCATAATAAGATTCATCCATACTGCTTAGCATTCACCCGTTGTGCACTGTGAGTCATCTTATCTTTAGTCTGCACGACTGCGACTGAGACATTGAATCTCCGGCTGCTGCAAATAGGCCTTTGCAAGAGATTTACATCACTTTCTCACAGCACAGAGCACTGGGGAGGAAACTGCACTGGGATATGGGCTACTGGAGCGGACAAGAGACCCGTGAAGCATTCTATCTATGTGCCATCACAACGCATCAGCTCAGTGCTTAAGCCCTGATAGCACAGAGACGACTATTTGGTGAGGTTTTTAGCAGCCTGTCTAAAAACTGCAAGGCCAACACTAGCAGAGTAGGATGCGGAATTTAAACAGGCTGCCAAATCAGTGTGATGGCTTGGAGGAATGACTGAACCAAGGCAGCAAGTGTGACAAGTGGGCAGGAATGTACCTCAGATCAGGTTGTTTTCAGTGGATTATTTGTATGCGGCTCGTTGGTAGATCAATTCTTAGGGTCATAAACTTTTCACAGATAGCCTGAAAACTCATGTAGATCCACAGCAGTTCATGCTGTAAGCCTACATAATATTCATCCTGCCCTATTCATTATTCATAGTGTTTTGACTGCACATTAGAATTTTCAGTAGTACTGTAACTGAACCACTTGCAAAATTGTGGCAATTAATCATAGTAGGGACATGCTTTGTTACCATCAAGCGGTGCCAAAAATTGACCCGAGTCAGCATGTATTGATAAAAAGTCTATTGAAATCTGTACAAAATCCTTTTAATTATTAATAAACTGTATTACACGTAAACTCTGTAGCAAGGGATTTCCTCCCAGAAAAGAACAGAGCCCCAAGTGTAACAGTTTTGGAGCTCCAGGTAAATAACTAGAGGACAAAGGCTGAGTGTCTGCAGCTTTTCTGTTTTTTTTTTTTTTACCTCAGATTTAACTTAGGCAAAAAAATACATTTTGTTTTCTCACTGATAAGAGAATCATAGATATTTTGTGATTTAATCCCATAGGCTCATCTAGCTATACTAATCAGCTGCTGAGTTGTGCCTGTCTCTGGTGTAGGAATTTGAGAAACTGCTGAGGTGTGAAGAGTTATTCTAGGAGGAATAGTTTGCAGACACACATTCACACATCATCTCCAGCCAGTTTTTGTAATGGAACAAGCCTCCATGCAGGGGGAACATGAGGATGCTTGAGACGAATGTAGCTGTTTTTCATCCATGCTGGCCAGAGGCCGAGAGAGAAGGGGGGTCAAGGGATAAAAAGTGCTGGCTTGGCTGCGTGGGATTTTTTTTAAACGAGAGAGATGAAGAAGAACTGTTCACCTAGGTATTTTTGCAAGGAATGGTTAAAAAAAAACAACACCTTTTACAGCACGATACAACTGGGTAACATGCCAGAGCCAAAACCCATTTCCAGATCATTGCTTTTTTCCACTACCACTACTTCTCTTTATCTTATCTACCACTTCCCATTTCCTTGTCTCCCATTTTTTCCATCCCTGAATGATTTACACATCTAGTGCCACTCAAGTGTCCCTTTTTTCTATTTGGATAGTTTTGCTGTGTTTCGATACACACACTGGTGCAAAGATAGGTGAAATTGATCCCAAACTTTGTCACACAAGATTGTTTGTAAAATGTATCCATAATATCTTGACGGTACCTAAAGATATATACCCCTTTTTAGCTTTTATACCTTTTTATGCCAAAGCTTTTCCTCATGGGGGAGCTGTGATCTCTTATTCCAAACCAAGTTAGAATAAAATACTACTTAAAAGCTGCTGTATTTGTACCTTACAGCCTGACACACAGTACACGCTCAAACACATATTTTACATTTGACCCCTGAAAGAAAATCTTAATTGCAGGAGAGTGATCTTTTGGCCCTCTGTCTTTGTTTTTCACACAGTGCCAGCAGTATGTGGCAGATAGAGCAGCCCCATTATCACACCAAGCTAAAATATGAAATTGAAGGATTATAGTAAGTCCTAGCAGAGCCGTTGTCTTCTCCAGTACCTTTTTTATGGATTTGAACAGCCCTCTGACTTCGGTTGGGCTGTGGGAAATGTGCCTCCACTTGAGGTAAAAGCTGGAAATCACTGATTTTTTTTATTTAATTTTTTTTGGAGCTGGACAATATGTATGTACCCATGTTTGTACATTACCTTATGCTTACTGGTTTACAATATATTGCTCCCTCAAGATCTCAGCTCAACCTTTTTGCCTCAGTTCCTTAGACCTCTTTAAAGATTAATCATTCACTTAAAACCAGACTCTCAGCCAGAACTCTGACAAAAATGGTCAGTTGTGTCATAATATTGTCAGAGTCATGCTGTCTGGTTTGCCAGTTGCCATTTGGGCTGTGAGATGAACAGGCGGATCTGCATGAGTGAACAGGAGGAGGGAGAGACAGATAGAGAGGGACAGAGTTTGCAGGAGGGAGAGGAGAACGAGAAAAGACAGACTGTGTGGAGGAAGGCAGGTCTATCAGGCAGAGCCCAGTGTGTTGGACGGCAGAATAGTGAACAGGCTGATACAGACACTGAGCAGCAAAGAAGAACATGTATGAACACATTTTCAGCTACCATGAGAACTGGCAGTAGGGACTTAACTGGAAAACGGTCATATTCATTATTTAAGTAACCAAGAGGACCACTGCCACTGCCCCTAATTAAAACGTAGGGGAAGCGGCAGTGGTGCAGTTTGTTTTTACTTGACAAACATGATCATGGGAGTAGGTCTTTATTATTTTAAAAATAAACTTGGGTGGAGATGGGACAAAAAAAGACACAAAAATCAGCCTATAATGACAATTTAAATCAAATTTATATGCTAATGCTCTTCTCCTCTCTTTCTATGATACAAACAACAGAGAAGCTTTTACATTCCTTATGTATGTCAACCAGTTGAATTCCACACAAAACCACAATTTCCCAACCTATGTACTGCATTCTGTAGAGCCAATATAGGTTCTATTATTTTCTAATTATTTTCCATGCAGTGTTGGAATAGAACTGTGAAACTGTGGATCAAAGCAAACCACTTCACTCCTCAAAAAAAAAAACAGATACTAGTAGATGTATTTTGTAGATGGAGGAACTTTGATGAGAGTCAGCATTCCTCCTTTCTGTCCTGTTTCACCCCTAAGAAGCTCTGAATTATTTATAAAACAGAGGACAAATTTATGGGGCTTCCCCCATTCTCATGGCTGACTTCTCTCGCAGCTGAGTTTTTGGAATGAGAGAGAGAATTCACTGATATCAAGTCAGAGCATGGAGGAGGTTTTCCATCTGTCCAACATCTGAATCATTTAGTGGGCACAGAGTATTGTTTATTTTTTAGTAGGAAAAAAAGCTGGAACGCTGTTGCGTATATATTTTTTGCATGTGCATAGTCTAACACATTGGCCTTGTTTGGCCTTATTTTCCTGTGAATTTAGAAAGGGAATATTAATGGTAATATTCGTTTTGAGAAATGTTTTGAACTTCAAAGAAAAGCAGTCACAAGCTCTCTGTCAGCCTGCCATTGAATAAAGCGGGAACATAGTGATATTCAATTTCTGGTCATTGTTTCTTTTCTCTTGAGATTCCAGGCTGTCTAGAATACAATAAGGAACAACCATACATTGCTAATGTAGTTGATAGAGGGTAATTTCTACTTGTAATATTGTGCCTATTTGTTCTTCCTTTAGTGACTCTATCAGCCTGTGAAGTTACTTTGACTTTTTCCTGCTGTTTTTTTTCATCCCGCAGGACCTGACACAACCACACATGCACACCTGTACATTCAAAATTCACACCTGTCATCTTTATTACCCATCCAAACAAAATTTCTGTCTGTTTTTCTCCTTACTTTATCTTTTCCCATCTCTATGAAATCCTCTGAGTCTTCCTCTGTCTGACAGCAGTTTGAGGTTGTCTTTAGTCAGGCAGGTTGGGGGAAGTCTTTCTTTGAGAAAGCATGCACAGATTTGTGGAACAATAAAATATATCTACATATATGCGACTGTTGTTGGTTCAATCCCCGGCTCATGTCGAAGTGTCCTTGAGCAAGACACTGAACCCCAACTTAGTTGCTCCTGGTGAGTGTTGGTCAAATATATACTCACTGAGTCCCCCATCCATGTATGAATGTGAGTGTGAATGGGTAATGTAGAAGCAGTGTAAAGTGCTTTATGTGCCAATAGGTAGAAAAGCGCTATATAAGTGCAGACCATATATGATAAAGCACACTGTCGTGAAAGGTTGAGGATATTACTGTAAATGTTAATTCCTACAGTGTCATGAGTAATCCACGACCAAATGAACACCTCTATATACACTGTATATATTAAATGTAACGTATATTAGTAATGTATATTAGAAACCATATTGTGATCTCTTTTAAACATACTGTGTAACTCCTATATGTTAACTCTCAAATGTCTTATCCGGTTTCTGCTCCACTCTCATGTTACATTCACTGAGTCAGACTCTGTAGAAAGGCTTCTTCATGCAGCAAAAAGGTGCAACTAAAAAAAAAAAACTACAGTGGCCTGTAGTAGAGTATTTGATGGAGGTTGTGCGGACAATACCAAGAATGTGTCTGCAGGATCATTAGCCAAATTCAGAGTTGATTCAGTTAAAGTTGATGTTGATTTTACTGTAATAGTAGTATGTGTAAGTATAATGTATTATTTCAATTAGCTGGAAAAGTTGGAAAAGGGGCAACAACAGGCTGGAATTGTAATGTCCATGCAGTGATGGACAAGCGTTTGACAACTAATCAGGTTAATTGACAACAGGTCAGTATCTTGACGGTTTATAAAAGGAGCATTTCAGGGAGGCAGAACCTGCCAAATGTATAGATGGACAGAGTTTCACCAATCTACAACAAACTGTGTCTATACATAAACTAAACAATTTCATAAAAATGTTCCTCAAGATAAAATTGTGAAGACTTTGAAGATCCCACCATCTACAGGATATAATATCATCAAAAGATTCAGAGAATCAAGAGGAATCCGAAGGTCAAAAATGGGTGCATGTGATCTTTGGGCCCCCAGGCGGCACTGCATTAAAAACAGGCCTGATTCTCTACTGGACATCACTGCATTGGCTCAGGAAAATGTCCAGAAGTCACTGGCTGTAAACAGTAAAAGCCACAAATGTAAGTTAAAGCTGTATTATGCAAAGTGCAAGTGAACATGATGCAAGAACGCCACCGTGTTCTCTGGGCCAAAGCTAATTTGAAATGGCCAAAATAGAAAATTCCTCTATGGTCAGATGAAATTCTTTCTGGAAACTATAGAATCTTATGTCCTGTGGACTAAAGAGGAGAGGGACTACCCAGCTTTTTATCAGCTCTGGGCTGTATTAGTGCCTATGGTGTGGGCAGCTTAAACATTTGGAAAATCACCATCAATGCTGAAAGTACATATAGATTTTAGAGCAACATATGCTCCCATCCAGACAATGTCTCTTTGCGGGAAGGCCTTGCAGATTTCAGCAAGACAATAATAAACCACACACAATACATCCATCACAACAGCATGACTTTGCAGGAGAAGAGTCCAGGTGGTTAACTGGCCTGCCTGAAAGTCCAGACCTTTCACCAATAGAAAACATTTGGCAGGACTGTTGAGCAGCTAGAATCCTGCATCAGACAACAATGGGAAAACATTCCTCTCCTAAAACTCTAGCAACTGGTCTCCCCCTGTTGAGTGGTAAACATCGCCCTCTTCCAACTTTTTTTCCTGTAATCAAACTTTTTTTCCTGTAATCAAACTTTTTTTCCTGTAATTAAATTCAAAATTAGATAATATTTTCCATGAAATGTTAAAAATTTCAATTTAAGTTTTTCCAGTTTTCAAAACAGTTTCAACAACTGATATGGTGTTTATGTTCTATTATGAATAAAAAAAAAATGTTCATGAGATTTGCAAATCATTGCATTGTGTTTTTATTTACATTTTACAAATCATCCCTAGTTTTTTTTTTTTAATTGGGGTTGTGAAACTGGCAGTGAAATTCGGGCACAGCATCCAAAAGAGTGGTGTAAAAGTGAGTGTTTAATATATCTCAGTTAATTACTGATGCTGGGTCTGTTTGGACAAAGTGCACCCCTGACTATCAGTTTACCTCTTTTCAACTAAAAATGAGTGAGTATGCTTTTAGTTAACTTTTCTGTACTATTTTGAGATATAGTATAGTAAACTAAATTATATATAAGAATACTGTGTTTGTATAGTTTGAGTATATTTGGTAGGTACTCATACTAAGACTAAGAAGTGCATAGAAAAGTTTTAATATGTTTGGCCTATCCCCTGTGACAAGAAAACCTAACTCTACCTTTATTATGTATATCTCAATTAAATGTACAAGTGTAGCCCAAATATTCCACTTTAAGTATTCTACAGGTATTGGGCAAATATACGAAAACTTATTTATTTATTTATTTATTTATTTGTATATCTCAAATCATTACTCTACATCAAAAGTAAACTGCAAATATTCTCACTTATTTTTATTTTTAGAAAAAAACGTTTACTCTTGATGGTTTTCAAATAAAGAGCCCAATTCTTTTGTATACAGGACATGTGTGTTTAATTCATTTTTTTGTTTTTGTTTTTACCTTTTTAATTTAAGTTTTAATTTTCCCTTGCCTGAAAAAAGCAAGACTTTCATTTAAAAAAAAATATCATTACATAATTTTGTGTTTTCTACCGAATCAATGTGACTCTAATGCAATTTTGTTGCAACAAAAGTGAACAGCATCTCAGTGTCTGAGTATTTGCAGAGTCTAAGCTTTCACAGTGTGTGAGATCAGATAACCCGCTGTTTCATGTTAACCAGCATGATCCTTGTGTCAGTATGAGCTGTGCTGCTGGTAATTTTCAATAAGTAGGCAAATATCCAGAAGATTTACCATGATGATAGGCGGAGGGATGTTTTCATATGTTGCTGCACAGGATTGTGTGTCTTATTCTCAAAATACAAGAGATGATTAGCTTTTTTTTTTTCACTGCATGTACTATGGATACAGTGATCCGCTATCCTCCTTAAATATCCTGTTCAGCGGACAAGAAGGTGATAAATGCATGATCAGTTTGGAGGACTAGTTTAATTCTATTGTTTTCCCACTCATTAGAATTCATTTCTACTGTAAACAGCTGAAAGGAAGCTTATTTCTATAAACAGCACAAACACACACATACACATCATATTAATGAAAAACCGGCCCATGAGAGAACATGTATGTTTGTTTTTGTGTTCCTCTGTTGAGTTGCAGCCAGCTGGAATGTTTTTTGTCTTTATTTTTCAGACTGCATAAAGGAAAGCTGTCTATGTTGAAGCCACTTTTAGTATGAGCACAGTTTTGTCGTAGTAGGTCTACCTAATTCCACCTCCAATAGGATTCTTTTATTGGATGCAGATATGTAAGAACAAATCTTAAGATACACAATGCTTTGCTTTTTCTATGTGGATAATGTAAATTGAACAATTGTACTTGTTACCATACGCACAAGAATATGATGTAAGCTTAGGCTCCACACAAGCACAAGAAGAACATGCACATTCCACACAGAAAAGACAAGCAGGTGAATTTGAAACAGGAACCTTCTGGCTGTGAGGTAGTAGCTCTTACCACACCAAGATCCTGCTGCATGTTCATGCTTTTAATGTTAAAAAGTTTTTTAGGATGATGACTAACCAGTGTGCAGACCAAATAAAGAGACAAAAAAGTTACTGTGAAGAAATCTAAAATTTGATAGGCCTTCCATGCCTATTTAAAGTTGCTAAACTATGATTGACAGTCAATGTACAGGGGAGAGGTTTAGCATAAATCACTTCCTAAAACCTGTGACTGATTTGATTAACATTTGTGTCTGTGATAGACCAAAGTTATTGAAATCATTGTTCTATTTCATTCTGTTCTTCTCATCTGGGATGTTTGGTATTACAGACATGAAACCAGTTTGGAAATTATTCGTAATAGCAAGACTTCATGTGCATAATGTCCCTGATTTGTCCTTTATTGAGCTCACTAGTCATCGTCCAATCTAAATGAGATAGTTCACATTCATTACAATTGGTGCAGTGATCTGCAGATGCCCAGCTTGTGAATATAAAGCTATTGAATCTCAGTGTAAGCGCTATTCCTCTTCATCCAGTGCCCTCTTTTCATTAGGTCCAGCTTTGGTTTCACAAATATTACCACGTCTCCTGCAGCACAATAATCACCATTGTTCAATCCCTAATGCATCTCATTTCCCCTTTCCCTTTCCACTTTGCTCTGTGTGAAGTTATTTGTCTTTGTCACCCTTTCCAGGAATAGAATAACACCTTCCTGACAGAATTATTTTATCACCATTACAGGTGTCCTTTCTCAAGGTGTGTGTCAGATTAGAGAGAAGTAATTGGTGACACCCTGTCTTTGAGAATGCAAATCTTGGGGCCTCCAGCTTCAGTGATGACTGTCTGACCCTCTTAGACCTGGTACTGCTGTAGGTGTTTAGTTAAATTCATATAATAATTATCATTATTGGATTATCACAGTACAATGTGAGAAAGAATGCAAGATCATATGCAGAAACATATGATTTAAAAGAAAAGATTAAGTAAAAAACATTTGCAATTTTTAGTACATCATACAGTTTTTTATTTTTGCAAGGGAAATGATACCTTATTTTGGTTTCTTATGAGAACTCTTTATACCTTTTTATTAGTGGCTCCATAAAATGATGGTAACGGGGGATAACACAGACCCCAGATGGATACCAGCCAGGGACCTTGTGATTCATGTGAGTCATCACCTCCAAGCCCTAGACCATGATTCTGCCTGCGTCTTTTATTTGTGGTCACCTTCAGAATCCTTTGATAGACACCAAAAACTATTAAATGTTTAATATAATTATGTGTGGCATTGACAAAATAGTTCAGATTTTCCATTTTCAGTAATTAAAAAAGAAAAGATTAAGTGTATTGTAATATCACTGTTCCTGAAGTCAAATTAATTGCATTTTGACAGACTGCCCTTTTTTGTTCGACGTATGTGCATTTCAAAACAACAGTACTTAGCTGTCTAAACCTTCATCCTGGACAGCAAATGGAACAAACTACACAGTCATGCTTCAGTCTGTCTAATTTGGAGAGTGCAATTTTCCACTAAAGAATAAAGTTTATAAGGACAAAACACAGCTAATGCAACCATAACTGAATAGTGGAATAACAAAACATGTCATGATTGCATTTATTATTTGAGTTTCTGCCATTTCTTTGGACTCAAAAGAATATCTAGTGTGACCTCAGTGGTAAAACGGCTGTTGAATCAAATCTGGACGTTGCTGTTGAATCTGAATGTGCTGACCATCATTTGTATTATGCCACAAAAATGGGATAGCACCACCCTTGATTTAAACCTTTTACGTCTCCTGGATGTAAACATGCACCCTCCACCATGATGTTTTAAGAACTAATGATTAAGAAGAATCAGAGACGAACTGCTGAAGGTCTCCTTTCTGCTGGGCCACTGCCACAAAGCAGCCTGCTGAGTCAGGACTGTGAATAGGCAAACACATCATTTACGAAGCTCATCACAAATTGCACTAGAAGCAGCCCCATGATAGATGTTCTGGTCTGATAAACTAGAATTTGATGGACAATATTTTTAGCACTAACTATTCATCAATGTGATTAAATAAATTTAGGCTCACGTTAGAAATGAATCTTAATATGGGGGTAATTAAGAAACGATGTTCACTTCATTTAGCCTCAAATCAAATAGTAGTTGTATGTAATTGGAAATGGCAACTACTACTACAACTACTTGACAACACCAACAACACCAAAAACAACTATCTAAACTGGCAGAGATGGGTAAATAGGACCAATTTCACACCATCTGATATAGTTTAAAGTCAACCTCTGCCATTTCATCAATCACACTAACTAAACTACTGCAGAGAAAAGAGAGACTTAGAGGTGTAAGCAAAAAATAAATAAATAAATAGAAGCATGAAAACTTTTTAAATGAAATTGCTCACTCTTTACATTCCACAAGGTTTCCTCATAACATTAGACGTTTACATCTGCATTTTACCTATTTGTTATGTACATGCAGTGAGAGTGCTTTCACTCTCACATTTGTCTTAGCTGGCTGTGTTATTACCTTCGGGGAATCCATCACACTGCTTAATTCAGCCAAGTAATCACCTGCTCACAGTCATTTCTTGTGTGTTCCTAAACTGCAAACAGAAAGACTTGGCATATGTGGCACTTTGTTTTTCTTAGGGCCTAACCAGGCGTCATTCATAAAACTCTGTGTTAAACCAGTCAATACATAGAGAGCTATGTATATAAATGAGAGCCACATGAAAAATACATGTGGGCTAGACGCTACTCTTTGGTGGGTATGTGCTACTCATAGCCTGAGGATGTTGTGAATATGACAGACCCTTCTAGATGCTGTCAGTCCACCAACACACTCCCGTATTTTTAAAACGGCTCTAAATGATTCAAACACTCTGCTTTGTAGCTGCTTTATTCCCCAGTCTGATACTAGTAGCTGTGGATCGATGCATCGCGCTGTAAAGCAGATGTATTAGCAGGTTGTGAGGTTTGTCTGTGTGAGAAATCCTTGTGAATACTGTGGGCGGTATCACCTTGAACAACTACAGCAGTGTTTGCCAATGGGTACACTGCTTACATAACGCATGCACGCACACCATTTACACAAACCCCAAACAAAACGTAACAGCAAATGAGATCAGAGACCGCAGATAAACTAGAAGAGCCATTATCCCAGCTGCAGGCAGAGGCAGATATGCCAGGAATACAGAAACAGTATTAAATTAACTCTGGATTTGATTTGTCTGATAGACTTAGATATTTCCTCTTGGATACATTTAATGTCACAGCGGTTTAGCTGTTTTGACATTGTGCAGGTATCACACTGTTCTACCACTGTCGCAGTACAGTGTATCAAAGTAATGCATGTGTGTGTCAGATGTTGAGCATTGCGGCACAACTTTATTCAGGGTACAAATTGCATTTCCGGCACACAGTTTTTTGTTTTTTTTTTGCTGTACGGCAGGAAAACAAATCATTGTTAATATATAACGACAAGACACACTGGATTTAAGAAACATTAGGGACTGTTTTTGTGAAATACACTATAGAGGTAAATCCAGTTAAAGTCATAGCATTATAAAGCAGCAGTCGACAGTTGACAGATTTTACTTGTCAAGTCAGTTTACTAGCCACTGGGAACACTACTCCGTAAAAAACAGCTGAGTGATGTCTTCTTTGGCTCTGGAGAAGCATTGTCAAATCTTAGAAAGTCATACAAGTGACATTACTTACTTACTTAGGCTGAGAGGCTCCAAAGCTTTAGGTGAAAGCCTGTGTTAGCAAGTGTGCTATAGTTGAAATATATGTGTATTAATCTGGGAAAGGAACGCTCTAAAAAATGATCAAGTTTCTTAATGGGAAGTAAGTCTGCTGCATCGGTCCTGACAGTTCATGTAAGCAATGCTACATCAGTCGTTCAATTGCTCTGTCACTTTGATCCAGACAGGAATATATCAACGAATTCTAGATCGATTGCAATGGGATTCTGGACAGACATTCATGGTTATCAGAGGATGAATCCAAATGCTGTAATTTTGTAAATGTTGTAACAGTTACTCCTTCTGTCACTCTGGACAGGGTGAGCATCACCCTCACCTGTAGTTAGTTTTTAGTGCTTATCATGAAATCTTAGTCTGTCAACAAGAAACCCAAATAAGGGAAATTATTATATTACAATCAAACCTGCTATGATATAGAAATGTAAAAATGTTGCCATGCAGTGTTTTAGCACTTGGCTAAGTGCATTAGCCTGCCTGAATATAGCCTCACAGAGTCGCTGATGTGGCTTTGGACTCTTGGTCTTTTTCAAATCTATCTTCCATGTGTCTCCCACCTTAATGGAAGTGCAATTCTATGTTGCTGCAGTCCTGCAGTCCTCTTTCTATATTTTTTCTTACAGGCTAAATTAGCAATTTTTATTATAGCAAAGACGGGACACAAGCATACATTCAGCAAGAGACTTCAATCAAAACCATTGTAAGTCTGAACTTTCAATCTTCTTCTATTGCTACGATTATTTGCACTGTTTTCACCCATTTTTTTTTTTGTGGTTTTTTTTTTGTGTGTTTTAGACATTTAGGGTGGACTGCATATGTTTGATGTCAGACAATTCATTCATCTACCCGTCCATTGTATTAACTGCTTCTCCTGTTCAGGATTGCAGAGAGGTGCTGGAGCCTACAATGGCCAACACAGGGAAACATATAAGACAGACAATCATTCACATTCACAACTACAGCCAAATTAGAGTCACCAATTGACCCTAACGCGCATGTCTTAGAACTGTGGGAGAAAACCGGAGTACTGGAGGAAACCAACACAATAATGCAATTTTTTATTTGCTGGAATCAAACACAAATGTATGGCTTTGGTTTTTCAACATTACCAATCAGAATAGACAACCATTTGAAAATGGCAAAGTGCAAGAATCTCCAGCTACACACATCCTCTATGATACAAGAAAAAGATGAAGATGAAGTTGAATTACAGAAATGCAAGTGCAAAATCAGGCAGATGTGTTTCTCAATGCACAAACTGTGTTTCCTGTAATGCTGACACGCATTCTTAAATGAGGAACCAGTTTCACAATTTCTTCTCCATCCCTTAGTGTATAATACACTCAAAAGTGAGTGGGCTGGATGGGGTTTGCTCTGTGCATCATTAAACTTTGACCACCCGCTCAAAGCACATAAGATAGGTGAGACTTGGGTCCTTTACATGTCCTTTGAACAAAGTCATTCGAGAGCAGTGACAAGGCCAACTGGTGAATGACTAGAATGAATAGTTAGCAGTAGCCGCAACCTCATTACAAAGACCATCTGAGTACAGCAGGACGCTGATATCTCTGGCACAGCCTCACTTCGTTGTTTCCAATTTGAATAGAGATGGCAAAAATGCTTAATGCCTTTTCCTCCGTGGATATTGGCTTGTATGGGACAGCGACCCGTGAAATGAATATTTTTGTGAGATGAGATTTGTTATACACAAAGATGTAGGCCATCCGAGTGAGAAATGCCCGGCACAGGAGAGCATATGTATTGTATTGTACATTCAGGCTGTGGTTGGAGAGCTCAGACAATGATACCTGAGAAAAAAGGAAGACACGAGAGATCAAGAAAGAAGGCGGGATGGAGAGACAAGAGAAAGTAGAGACTTGGATCATTGAAGAAGGCGGCATGGCCATAGCAGAGAGAGACGGGGCTTACATAAGCATACTGAGAGACTTTTACAGTGTTTGTTTTGATTAAACATGTTAGACTGTTAGCACTGAGCAGCTGCATCATCCTGTATGTGTTCATCAGGTGTGGAGCTCTTTGAGTGCACTTTTCTGTTTCATATACACATTGCCAATATGACCGCCTCTTGGATCACTTTATAGGCACACAGTGCCTATTAAAAGTATTTAGCCCCCCACCCACTGGAATTTTTCAGCTTTTATTTTTACTATCTAAATTACTAACCCTAGGCAAAAAGGAGACACATGGGTGTAACAAAAGACAGCACACACTAAAAATATATACAGCGCAAGTATATTTTAACTAGTTATGTGGCAATATTAATCAAAACAAGCATCACTATCACGCTACCTCATATTGAACCCAGACAGTCCGTCCCTTCCTTCATCTCATGCTCCATTCTTTTTAATGTTTTTACTCCATCACAGTACACACAGTATTATTCATGTACTCACCTTTTCAGTGAAAGATGAATAAATATTTTCAAAGGGCTCATAAAACTCTGTTCCACCTGGTTGAGCACCGTTAGAATACACGCTGGTTGGCCGGTCGCCTCTCTGGTCTGAAACTATAGATCTAGATTGACAGCTGCTCCATCCTGTCTGCCACTGTTAATCATTGAGGGACTTGTGCTGCCGGCAAACAGCCCTGCCAACCGACCTTGAGCCCTGCTGGGGCTGAAGGACTCCAACTAAAAGCCTGCTCCCCTGTTACAGCAAGCAAGAGGCACTTCAGCCAGGCAGTCCAATAGCTTCATAAGAGAGATTGATAGAAGTGTGCCACACTTTTAGAGTATTCCCCTCAAAATTTCAAACGTGCTTTTATATGTATACTTCTGTTTATTGTTCACCATGTGGCTCATTTAACCATATGCTAACCATATTTGTTTTTTTGAAGAGCATTGCTCTGTTTCCACTCTGTCAAGCAGCACTATAACAAATAAGACAGCTGTTGTAAGCTGTGATGATGCATCATACAGAAAGAAATAAAAGTTTCTTAGAGGGCTCAGGATGTCAGTTTAATGGTTTATCTGCTAGATACAACATATACCGTAAGGCACAAGGCATTTGGAGAACAGCGGTGAACATGCAGTAGTACGGTGGGGGATTAGCTGTCATGCATGGGAGACATGAGAGTGAGATGGGCGGAAAAAAATTCAGCCTTGTGCCATACAAAAAAAATCATCCCCTTGCTGGCTCTTGCTCTGTTCCTCTTTCCACTGTCTCTCACCCATTCTCTCTATAACTCCATGACACTCCATCTGCTTGGGTAAATGCTCAGTGTCACAGTCCACGTTCCAGTCTCCAGTCCCAGGTTTTTGCTCCAACCATGGTGTTGGAACTAGCAGCAAATGCCTGTTTTAACTGCCTCTCCTCTCCCTGTCTTGCTGTGCACTACTCTGCTCTGCTGCAGTGGATGGTCCTCACGTTGCGCTCACAAGTCAGCTCAGTGGAGGAGATCTGAGCATCTTGCTGTCATTTCCTACCTTTCTTTCCCATTTTAGCTCTTTTTCTCTTGCAACCCTCCTATCTACCTATCGTCAGAGGGTCTGGATAAATGTGAGGGAAAAGTCATAGGACAGACGAGAGAGAGAGGAAAAGCTCAGGAAGTCTTTAAATCAACATCTCTTGCACATATGACTTTGTGATGTTCTCCTTTCTCCCGGTGACAGAGAAGCTTGTGCCCTTAGATGCCTCCTGCTTTTAGACTCTGTGCCAGGTAAGTTCATTCTCTAGCCTTGATTTTTTTTTCTTTTTCTTTAATTGTGAATTTGATGTAGTGGGTGAAAGATGAGTGCCTTCTGTTCCCCTCTTCCTGAGCTGGCGTTGACATGTTCTGAGGAGAAGATGATATTTTGGCTGAAGTTCTATGAAAACAAGTCCAACATAGGGCATGGTTAACATATAGCATGCAGTGGTGTGTGTGTTTGTGTGTTTGTAAATCTCTGTGTGCTCCTGTGCTTCGTAATAGACCACTTGGGTTCTCTACGCTTCCATCACATTTGCCAAAGAGCTCTGCAATAAATACTGTTCTACTGCAGCAACTTGAAATCATCAGCTCTCTGTTTACCGTCTTGTACTCTTCATGAGTGACACACTCTCATCCATGATTCAGTCTAAATTAGGTATCGGGGAATGGTGGTGCCTATGAGTGCTTTCGTTGGGGAGACAGGGTAATAAAAGTGCTTTTAAAAAAGTGATTAAAGGAAAAGCCTGCAGATGTACTATATGTGCAATACAGTGCAGCACAGCTGATAACAAGGTGATTCTACGGCAGTATTGTTGAGGGAATGCACTACACTGTGCGTGTGTGAGCGTCTACTTGCGGGCGTGTGGGCGGCTGTATGTGTCTAATGTAAACTCTCACATGAAGGGGTGAGCTCTGTGTGGGCAGCTTGTGTACCGTTACATGTTTTGTGAATGAAGTGTTTTCAGTCTGTGCTTAAGAAGAAAGTGCATGTGTGTGCGTGCATGTTTCCACCTGTGTGTGTGTATGCATACGTGTGTGGGGGTTTGTTTGTGTTTCCCTCAGCTGAGACGTCAGCAGTGCACACTCACTTTTGGGAAACACTCGTCTATAGTACAGTGTCATCTCTTTAGCAGGTATTGGGTGGTGTGTGACTGTGGGTGGCAGCTTCGTGATTATTTACAACCTGGGTTTCCGGGTTCTTGCCCCGGTGTAAATCAGGTGAAGCAATGAGCCACTGCAGCCAGTTAGAGGAGATGATTTGGATGTTCATGTCCACTGCTGCACTGCAGACAGACTCTCTACCACCAAAGCTGTTAACAGACAATGTGTAACTCAGCTACAGACAGCGTAGGCATGTTTAGAGAGGCTCTTCATCTGTGAGCCTATGTTATTTGAACAGATGCTTGTGATCCAAACTAACTTCCAGCAGTCTGTGTGGTGTTTTTGCTGATGAAATTAAAGACTGTGCCTCTTGTTATTCTCGTGTTTGAATAATTGTGTCACTAATGTCAATAGGCTGAAGAATAAAGGCTCAGAAGTTTTATTTGACTGTTTTCAACAACAGACATATTTGGGACATACTAATAATCAGCCCACAGCACTTCCTGTGGCTCATGCATCCTTCCCAAGCAGTGCTCACTAATTAGAATTACTAGCCCTAATTTCAAATGGGCTCCCCCCAAATGCACTCAGTGTGGTGTATCATTATACTTAAAGCGTTCTGTATCTGTAAGACTAATTGACAGCAGTCATCTTTGCTGCTGGACAGTCAGTGGACACTCTTGAAGGTTATTACTACACTGTTCTGTAATACTGTAATGTATATGTAATAGTGTAATAGTGTAATGCGCTTGATTTGCTGCCTTTGTGCACAGCTAAATGGGAATAACATGTCTGTTCCATTTGTAAAAAAAAAAAACAGGGAACAGAGGCACTGCTTCACTCTAAGTGCTATGACTCTGGGTGAGTATTTATTTTAAAATCTTTTCCACGCACATTAACCAGTTAATGTTAATATAAGCCCAAAGACCAAAGAGTGCGTACATGTTGGTAGGTCCAATAATCAAAGTGTTTAAAGTTGATTATTCGAATAATTGTGACAGAAATCCTGCAGGTACTAACCCCAGAAATCCTGCAGGTAGGAAATCCTGCAGGTAGGAAATCCTGCAGGTAGATGAAGTTATTTTGCTACTATGGTAGCAAAATAACTTCATCTTCATAATGAGCACTCACACACATTTTTGTTGTCCAACTGAGTAAAATAACGCCACACTTGGCTTTGCTTTGCTGAGTCTGCTGCTGACATATTTCCTGCCTGCCCATGGTCTCTGTGTGTAGTGCACTGGGAAACAGTGTCTTATTATTAGTTATGCTTCTCTATCAAGTAAGAAATAAATTTCTCAGTAGAAATTAGTATTCAACTACAATGAATAATTTGATAAGTGATTATTCATGCACATCCCTTTATAAATGTACAGTGATCAGCATTGAATCCACCTGATGGGTCCACCTGATTGACAGGCGTCAGAACTACAGATTTTAAATGAACCTAGCTAAATTGTCTTTTTTTTTTGAAGTAAAAACAACAACAACAACAACAACAACAACAACAAACATAGGTAGTAATGCAAGTTCAGAAACAGACTGCAGACCAGTATTTATAGTAAATAAGAATCAGCTGATATCACAGGCCTTTGGCTGAACAGTGAACTAACAATGAACCATTTCATTACCAAAAGGAACACAAATGAGACCCATTTTGATGCATACCCAAAATAAATGTAAACTTCTGAGAGAACATGATCTGCACTCCTATCTCTTATTTACTATATAGCCATTTTCCCGGTGCAACTGTGATTAGCCTCACTGTTTAAAAGGTATTAAACAAGCAAAGCTACTGAGATTTATCACCACACCCTTCGATTATACTTCACAAACACACAGCAAGTGTAATGAAAACAATTTGTGTGCTTGGACAATGCACTGACTATTGCAGCTGTTCTTTTGGACCTGAATTGTAACTTTAGGACACCACAAGCCAAGTAATTCCACTCACATCTGGAATGCAGGTGGGTGTTAATTTTATGTCCTCAAGAAATAGAATGCACACATAATACAGTGAATAGTTAACCCATATCCACTATTAAGCTGCCGTACATTTACTTCAAAAGGTACTGATTAGCTTTAATCAAGAACCAAACATGAGCAATCTAAGTATACAGTATAAATTAGCCTAGCTGACAGTGACAGGGTTTAGATTGTCTTGTCAGCCACCTGCTCTGCACTAGCTTGTGCCTTTCAACAGCCTGACAGGGAATCAGTATGAAGCTGGAGTGAGACTCATACAGCTGTTGGCCCGCTGAAAACGATGCTGTCACATTTGCTTTCAAGCAAGATGAATGAATCTTGAGTGGCGGCTGGATTTGATTGCACACACAGCTTGCTTACATAATGTGTTTACCTTGATTTGAATAACATGCCCTGTGTGTGTGTGTGTGTGTGTGATGTAAAGTTTTTTTAAGGCCTTGCTGTTTGCAAGTTGACCATTTAACAAGTTTAGTCCATTTCAGTTTAATGTGTGGTGTCAGTGTGCTTCCCTAGTTAAGTAAGTGTTTTCAAGAAGAAGCAAATGAAGGACCAAAAATGAACAAAGTGCTATATGTAGACACACAGGTATCAGCCCTTTAAAGAGTTCACAGATGGAAGGACTATCCTCGGTGTTCTTGGTGGCTCACGTTGGATATCTGTAACAATGGGCTAACAGCAGCTTTTGACAGCAACAGTCATAGAGGCTCAAACAATGAAGCTTGCAAATAATGAAAACAGCTGTCAGCCATAAAAAAAAATCAGACTGAACAAGCTACAGCTCTGAAGGCATCCAACGACCTATATCTTTCTGTATCTTGAAATGTAAAACATATTGCACTATGTACAATACTCTACAGCATTTCATTTTATGTCTAATACAAAATCCACAATAATACTGCAGAAGATGCAATTAATTCAATGTATTTAAAAGGTTTGTAAGAAAGGGCCAGAGGTTTTATAAAGGTGCCTAGCCTGTGAAGCTTTGCATGTAGTTAAGTTTTTTTTTGTAGAGGACGTTAATTTAGGTCCGTTTGAATCGCCATGGTAACAAATCATGTTTGCAGAGCTCAGATTTCATGGTTTGCGGCCCATTTGTGTTGATTTGCACAGTGCAAGAAAGCATATTGTCACAGTTTAACATGGACCAGCAGCTACTAGAACTGTGAAGTGTCACTGAAAATCAGTTACATACTGTACATGAAGTGACACAACGTCTCTATTTCCATATCATTCAATATCTATTACAATGCATCCGTAGGAATGTTATTGTAAAGAAATGTGTTTGAGTGGTAATGAATGAGAAAGACATGGGTGACAGCTTAATTTGAAAAAATTTAATTTGTCACGGATCATGATTTCAGCAGCTGACATGGATGAAAGCTATGGCAGGGCATTTGTTTGGATAGTTGATTGGGATAATTTTCTACAGCTCTGGATGAATGCATGAACTTGATGGTGGCCTGGCTTATTACAGTCAGTCACTGGTCAGTATCTTGGCCTACTTGCTTTAGATGATCAGCCATTGGTGTCAGATGTTACGGGTTATGTCAGTGTACTTGTTGCACTTTCATGTGTTTGTGTGAGACATGAACAACTCAGTCCACAATCTGTTTGATGGGATAATGGGTCTGACTTCAATTATTGTCCAACTGACTCTATAAAGCTCTCATTTTTTGGAAAACAAACACACAAGTGTGCACGCACACATAAGCACACAAAAAAGATGCAGGATGCCAGTGAGGTTTTGAACAGTCGCCTCTTCAGAGCAGGCTTCTCTCCCGATGGGTAATCTTGAACTGAACCCAAAAAGAAACGAAGAGACGAAGGCCCTCTCTTCTATTGCCTCAGAGTCCCTCTCTCCTTCACTCACTCTGAAGCACACTCTTTCTCTAGCACTTCTTTAAAGCTTCTTTCTCTCAGCTTTGTTTTTATTTTTTTATTTTGTGTTCTTCTCTCTATGGCCAGTCAATAGGTTGCACTGCAGCCTAAGCCAGCGCCAGAGCTCAGCCTCCGAGCCACAGGTAAAGCATTAAAGCCAAATGACTCATTCACGGATACAGAACAACCTCTTTGCCACTTGAACAAGTTACACCCAAAGAAGCTGCTACGGCTGTGACGTCTTTTTAGCTTCACCACCACCAGTAACTTGCACACTTTCACGCCTTTGATAGACACGAAGTCACAGACTACTGTGTGGCACACTACTCTCCATACTTTGTGTTGTAGTGTAATAAGCGTATGTGTCTGGGTGGAACTTTTCTTGCAGTATAGAAGGGGGGCAGGTGGTATTTGAAACTTTGTGTGTAAAGAAAAACGTATAAGTTACATGTAAATTGCAATTTATAACAATTTTTATTGTTACATAATATGATGTGTCCCTTTCAAAGGGAACTTTTTGAACATTTAAAAAAAAAAATGCTTATTTGTGTTCTTTCCCAGAGTTACTGTAGATGAGAAGATAGACACAGGTTTTAGGCGAAATATGAAGATGGCAGGGTCTATTTCAGGGCCAGCACAGAGAGACATATCCAGTCAGACAACCATTCACACTCACACCTTCAGCCAATTTAGAGTCACAGTTTACCTAGCGCGCATGTCTTTGGACTGTGGGAGGAAACCCACGCAAGCTGGGAGAGAACATGCAAACTACACACAGAAAGTCCTCAGTCGGTGAGTAATTTGAGCCGGGGACCTTCTAGTTGTGAACTCCACCACTGTCCTTTATACAGTTTTTGAGCTTCGCTAAGTTAACCAGCTACTGACTCCAGACTTCATGTTTGCTGTACAGTAGTCAGAGAAGGACCAGTCTCATCTTTTCTTATCTAACTCTTGGCAATAAAATTAATAAGCATAATTTCCTCAAAAATTTATATAATCTTTTAAGTTTCTTTAGTCAGGACACAATTTCTAAATAATACAAAACACAATAAATTAAAAGTGGCAGTAACCTTCTTGGAATAAATGTAAATATGTTTAAACACAGTTTGTTGTTGCTTTGGTTTCCCCATCTTGATAATGGATCAGTAACAAGTTAATCAAGTCATCTTGGACATGTGCAGTGTCACTGAAGAACTAGAATGTGCTGATACAGCAATCATTACTTGGTAAAGTTCAAACTGTGGAATACAATGAGTTTTCCAACTTTTAAGGGGAAATAAAAGGAGAAGTGGACTTTAATGGATTATTGTGATGGCAGTGTACGTGGAACAAACAGCATTTTTCATGTAATGTAATGTGTTGACTGTGTAATACCCAGTACTGAGAATATACTCTATGTAGACTGCACCAAAAATTCTTTGCTTTTTTTATTTACCTTATCCCACCACCACTACACATTGCTCATCTCTTTGCAAAGGTTTAAAATCCAGTTTTGTTTTGACATCGTATTGCAGGGCCTTGCTTCCTTAGTTGCCATGGAGACACCATTAGGCAGTGGTGCCGCACCAAATTTTGTATTTCTTTGCATAACCCCACACCGAACCACGCTGCCAGTCGGGTACTCGCCTGTGCCAACTGCATGTGTGGGTGGATAGATGGGTGCATGTGCTTGTTTTTGTGACTGAGAGTGAGTGGGAGAGAAAAGAAGAAAGAGATCAAAACAAGGTGGGAGGGACTGAGACAATGAAAGAAGGAGAGGGGGAAAGAATGACAAGTAGGGGAATACATGATGGAGATGAGAAGGAAACACACCCATACACACACATACAGATGCACACTGATTACACACATGTATACTGTACACATGCATCCTCCAGCAGAGATGATTAGAGTACGTACGTGTGTGTGAGTGGGGTGGGTGTGTAGGTGGAGGGATGCTGCAACAGTGCAGCTTATTTTGCCTTCAGTTTGATCCTTGCAAGCCTCTCTCCGAGGGGCCTTTTACTGCCTTACTTTAAGCTTCTGCTGAGACCAGTTCATATAGCATGATGCCAAATCCAGACTCATTGTCATTATTGTCACCCATGAGAGTTTGATAACCAATTTCTTATAGCACGTTCATTTCTGAGGCATATGTTGTTGTACTGCATCATACCACCATACCACAATATAACTATAACAGGGCTAACTTCTCACTTTATATGCCCCTGGGTTTTAAAGTTAAAGTACATAATTACTGTAAGTGACACACCTTTGGTTATTGGTGGGTATTTGCTCCTTTCACCAATTATCTGATTTCCAGCAGCAAAAAGTGGCTGAAGAGCCTAAATGTGTTAATGTCTAAAGTGGTCAGTGATTTTTGTTGACTTCTGCTACTTATGTAAGGGTAAATAAACTTTGTGTACCACAGTTACATGCCATTTGCAAAAGAATATTTTCATAGTAAAGATTTAATTTTTTTAAGTTTTTAATAAGTTTTATTACAAATATAATGACATTCTTTGTGAAGTTTATTTGTTACATCATTGATTTTGTTCAGCAACTTGGACTCTGTTCATGTTTAATTCTGTAAATGCATAATTAATGGTGCGTTGGATATTTGGGTTCTAAGGATTATTTTTTGCATAAATATAGGTTGCTCTTTTGTGAATAACTTTAGTAAGAGGTATTACATTCTAGTGTGATTCACTCACTAAATCATGTGGTTTAGTTATCTGATACATGGCCCATGTAGAATAGAACAACTGGAACAAACGCGATACTGATATGATTTTTTGTAAATTGTTGTACAAAACGATCCATAAAGATGTGCTAAGCAACGTGACATGTGCTTCTAAAAGGTGTACTGTATCTGTCTTGGCTAGTGTACCGTCACTGGATTTACTGTAGTGAAGAAAAATAATTTTGCTGCTCAATGGGCTGCTAAACAGATTTTGCAGTTCTGCTTCTATCTTGTGCATAACTCTATCCATACACAACTTTCATAAAACGTGACACAAAAGAACTTTAATTGCTGTCTTTCTGTCTTGGAAATTCTACCATGACTCTGCATTTAAATCCATCGTTCTGGCACCTTGGCTTTAGAATATTTGCCAGTCACTGTCATACAGGACTACTCATTATGGTTCTTGTTCCTGCTTTACAATGCTTACAGTATATTGCTATTACAGAGGCAGAGCGAATTTAGATGCTGAGCTCTGTGACAGATAGCGATGACCTCTTATGTGCCATGGACACACTGCGCTCCCTCAAGGCAAGCAGTCATGGGAGGTAAGGTCAAAGGTGGGATAGCTTGGTCATGGGGAAAATTGAGTCATCATTGTTAGGTTTTGAGACTTATAGGGATAGAGAGAACGGGGAAGGAAGTGAGACCTGGTGAGTCAGTGTTTGCATCTGTCAAGTGGCATCAGGAGCCAAGTGAGGAAGTGTGCAGTGGCAGCTCTGAAGGCCTGTGTTGCTTATTTCATTAGTTGACACAGCACAAATAAATTTAAACTCTTCACCATAACAATTAACCCTTTTAGGTTTGCTATTAATAGTTCCTGAAATAATCCACAGGGCATGATGTAATTGGCAACAGTAACAACAAATTTTAAACACATGTGAGACAAAATTTGTTTTCAGAAACCAAATATGATAAACCAAAACCAAGCAGCTGGTTATGATCTAGCATGTCTATTCACTGTTCTCCTGTAAGTAGCTTAACCATTAAAAAGGTAAAAGACCAGAAAAAGTACAAGCTATTCATGTGCAAATTTCCAGCCACCTTTGCAAATATGCAGACCAGCCTATATGCATACTGCTGTAAGCAGTATAGTACAGTATGAACACATTCGGTATCTGAACTGTGCACTGGACAAAAAGGGAGCAGTACTTTTACTCTTTCTCTTCACGATAGAATCTGCTTTTTCCCCTCCCAATTTGTTCTGTGCTCACTCTCTGGCTCTCTTTTATCTACCCATGCCCCCAGAGGTAGCCCAGATTCTCTCATTGAGACTCTATCTTTCTTGTTTACTCAGTGAGTTTTCCTGCAATATAAGCACATGCTAAGTTTAAGTCTCGCTGGTTGTGTCACTTTCTGCTCATGCCTTCGTAGACCCTATGTTACAAACATAGAGTGCTTTAGAGACCATCAGAGGTTTTGGACTTGACTACTGCTTGATAATAAGACCAATGGGTCCTATGGTCATATAATTTAGCTGAGCCATGACATGATGCACTGACCTGTTCCAAAAATAGTGAGTGCGTTGTGTCTGGCAAGACCTAATCTACCCTGCTGTGCTGACATTCAAGGCCGGTATGCATTGACAATATAGTATTTTGCTAAAGTCTAATATTTTATGTTTGGATTATTAGTCTGTGATTAGTCTCTGGATGTAAATTACCACAGGATTATTGCTTATGCACTGAATTCAAAGCATATGCACACATCATGCATTAGAAGTGTGTCAGAATACTATAATAACCTAATTTTCCAACCTTGATAATGGATACATTTGTACCAAAGCATGCCAAACTGGAGACCGCACAAGTCCTATACCACGTTTGACATGTTTTTTCCAAGGCACTGGCAGACACTATGCAGGCTGAAAGGCCTCCTGATTGTGCCCTGTATCTCACCATACACATGCACACACCAAATTACTATTTGGCTTCAGCTGGTAAATCATACAGTAGCTGATGTCTTAGTCACACTCAGAACAGAATTAATGGGAATCTTTTATGGGGATTTTCATTCAGGATCCGAAAATTACTTGGTGAAATACAATGGTAAGTGGAATAGAAAAGAGATGTTGCCTGAGAGGCCAGCTCTTTACAGAAGGTTACAGGTACTGCCAGATGCAGCAAAAAGTACACCAGGTGTGGGTGGTGCTGTTACAGAAAAAATGATGGGAACAGGTGAGTGGGCTTAAAGTAAACAGACTCCATTTCAAACAACATGTGTGCAATGGACCATCTTCAGCGTTAATATTTGACCTGTCAGAATGACCCCTTTCTTAAAAAGTGCTGTTTATCATTGTAAAAATGAAGTGACCAAATATCCTGCCATGGGCAACACTAGCAAAGAATATGAGTCACTTCATCGCCATATACTTCTGTGGCCCACCACATTGCACAGTCCGTCATCACGAGAATGCAATTACAGTACACCCACTCCTGTACAGCTTCTAATAATAGCCACGGATAAATCATCAATGTGGCATGGCCGTGACACACTGCCAAATTTTAATTAAATGTCTATGGCATTGAGTGTGGTTCCAAAAATAATGCATTTAACAATTCACATTGGGAATATTGACAAGGGTCCAAGCATTGCATATACTACATAAACAATTAGGATGCTTGTACGAAAGTCAAACACAGTTTTCACATTCACACCTTCTCCGTGTGGGCTCAGTAGAATTGTTATACCGTGAAGATGATGTGGTGGTTAGATAACAACTTCATCTCCGAGTTTTTGTGTGTTAGGGCAAAACACATCCAAAACAATCCCTACACCACCCTCCTCTTCATAGCTGATCTGGAGCCGGTCGAGCCAGAGACCTGCTGACTAGTAAGAGGCAGGGTCATTAGGCCAGGTGGTGCCGCTGTGATACCTGCAGAGCTGCACATGTCTGGTATTAACACCTACAGACGGGACTATAGCTTAGCACACCTAGATCATTAATCATTGTTCCAGTAAAGTACCATGAGAACCTAACCTGCTATTGTACATATAGTTCATAGTGTCCCATACGGTTAGATAGAAAATAGCTGACTTCAGCCAAAGTGTTTGAGATGCAGTCTTGAGTCCGACTGGCTTTCAGAAGAGTCCGTAGCACTGCAAACCTCTGTGTGTGAGCGGGAGGGTACTGTGTTGTTTCAACCTGTTGATATGAACCAGGTTATTTTTCAGGGCAAAACATTACTAAAAAGTCACACAGCTAAACTTTTTTTTTTTTTAATCAGCAGCTGTTCTAAAGATGTTCCCAGAAATCTCCATCTGGATGAAGAAACATTTTTTGCTGCATGACTTTAAGAAAAGTAAATGTTAAAATCCAACTTGGCATTCAGTAATAATTGAGAGGCACGAACTTGGGTCGGGATTAATGAGTGTTAACTAATTATATAGAAGGAATTCCGTGTATAAATGTTTGCGTGTGTGACTCACCTTTCTGTCGCCAGATGTCTGTGTCCAGCTCCTCCTGTGTGCCAATTTGGCTGTTTCACATAGTTAAAAATTATGAATCCATTGGATCTGCACCTGCTGCAAACAGCTCTCAGTAAAATCTAAGAATAGTGAGACAAAATACTCTTCTCAATTTGCCTGTCCAACACCAGCCCTGTGAATGACAATGGGGATTGCTGTGTTAGCTTTCTGAACTGTCTGTGAGTGATTTCAAGGAACAGATGCACTGTGCAGATGGGCATTGGTCTTTTTTCCATTAGCAGGCATATGAAGCAAGCCCACAATGTGTCCAGCAGGTTTTAAAAAGCTTGCATTTACGATATCATTCAAGCTGGCAACTAAAGCATTAGGTGCAGCCACATCTTGTCTGTAACTCTAAAATTCTAAAAGTGCTGTATTGGCACCTATATCCAATAATTTTAAATTATAATGTTCACTGCTACATACCGAAGAAGTATTAAATACTTCAAGTACTTATATGCATAGTTCTCCTCACTGGCCATCAGTCCTAATTTTCATAATGAATAGAAAAGAGACATGATTGAATTTCATTAGGCTGTGCCAGTCCAAATAATTTGGACATCCATTAGTTATCCATCACCACGATGTCCATTTACATTGTTGATTTTTTCCTTTACCCTGTCAAGGCTGGGGTATGCATGGAATATAGGCAGGGAAGTGCGTGAATGGGTCGGGAAGGTCAGGTGACTGTAGGAACAGTCTAGTGGGATCTGGTGGCTAAAAAGAGAAAAGCAAACGATTGGTGCAAAGGCTAGAATAAATGGCTTAGACAGCAATTGTGACAAAAATATGAAATGTGAAAAAAAAAGTATTTATTTGGCTTAAGAGAAGGCTGCTCAAAATTGGATTAATTGCTGAGACAGTTTTGGTTCTCGGGGTGTGGAATTAATTTACCCAGACCTCTGTGACATGTTCCCCATCTGTGTTTGAGGACAGCGACTCACGGTGACACTAGCAGTTACTAGCATAACACACCTGAATGTCCCATCAAACTGTGAGTGGGAAGTTGCTTTGTGGGCAATTTAGGAGCCAGGTTGTCACTTGGAAGAAGAATGTGTAGAAAAAGCCAATACTCCTGCTTTTGCTGCAATGTTTGAGCTTTGATTTTCAAACCATCCATTATTATAAAAGCACAGTACAAATCAGTGGAGTACATGTTTAAAAGCAGGCCCGAGTGCAAGCACATACACACAGACTAACACACACACACCACTACCCCCTCCCCTTCTTGCCCCATGGTCTCCAGTGCTTTAATTATTTACACTTACAACAAAGACACTTTTATTATTCATGGGTAAGCTGTCTCATTGAATGCACTGGTAAACACTTTTCAATTTTTACAATAAAAAAAATAGAAAACATCCTTGATCAGATAACTTTGTTTTAGATCCATAAAAATAGAAATGATTCCCCAAAACTAAACACACACATACACGCAAATGTTCCATCATTTCCGTCATTGCTGTTGTGGCTCCTTCTAGACTTATTAGATCCTGGGCTTCTAAGTCATTACAGCATTGATTAGAATCATATTTTGTTGCAGGGGCGGCAGATGCTGATCGACAAGCAAACTCCAGGGCATGTTCCACATATGGGAGTTGATGTGCTTGCCATCAATTAAGTCACCGTGGGCCAGAGACCGCCAGTAGATTATGGCTTTTATTTAAGGAGCGTAAATCACCAGCTTTGTAGGGAAAATGCAAATGTGTTTGTCGCCTGAGTGGTCTTTGATGGGATGATGTTATTCATTGAACTCTCACTCTGGTTTAGACGCCATGTGTCTTTGCAGCAACCACAGAACAGTGCTCACGTGTCTGTGTGAGTCAGAGCAGCTTTTTGGTTTAAACTCATACAGATGTATATTATAGGTTTGCAATCAAACTGCCCTTTTTTATTATTGTATGAACCATACATGATATCTAAAGTGAGTTCTTTCACAGATGTCCCGAAGTTTATATTCTGTCCCAGGGTTTCTTTGTAAATTAGTCAATAGACTCATGTATCGCCACATGTTTTTGGCCTTAACCAGCCAAGTCACGGCTTGACTTTTATCCTTGGGAATTCAAGGCTGGTCTTGACACAGACAGACCGCTGCCATAAGTTCCAGCTGTTTATTCTCGTGTGGCTATCAGTCTTCCTGCTGTCACCAAAGGGACGCCTGACTAATGGAGATGCGAGGAAATATTTTGTTTTTCTCTATTTCTCCTTGTGAAATTGATGTCTAAGCCCCTAAACATGAACCCAAAAGCAAACCATCTGTGAAACCCTGATTTAAATCTTTTTTTTTTTTTTACCAGATTCTGTGCCTGTTTTTGAACATCCTAAATTATATTAGAGAAGCTGACAATGCACTAGTTCTCTTTTCTTCTCTGATACTGACTTGCTTTCAGCACAACAAGGTAAACATTTCTTTAAATAGTTCTATTATTTTATGTGGTTCCTCATGAATCACATGACAAAATGAATATAACACTCTCTGGTTACTATAAAGTCCACATTTTGTCCTCACGTTTTTCTTTGTGTATTGTATGCACTGGTTTTCTAATTACTTGTGCAATCTCAAAATCATTTCCTGCTTAAAAAAACACTGGACTATATCACAATACATATTTTATTATATAATTACTGCAAATGCAATGTGCATTTTGCTTTCTTAAGATTAGGTGCTCTACTTAAATAGTCATGACATTCATTGTTATTAACTACAGGAACATACATAAGTGTGGTTTACCACATTTCACAGACTGAAAGGGTTTTAATTAAATTATTTGCATTATTATTTTATAGTTATTTGGATTTATTAAATGTGTTTAATGTATAATTACTATCTTCCATTTTACTTATTCCACTTAAATATTATTTACAGTGGAAAAAAAATGAAAACAGTAGCGAATCTTGACATTTCAGAAGCACACACCAAGAGATCAACATTACATTTAAAGTTGTTCTGTGTGCTCCTCCACTAAAATCAGAGAAAACTCCTTATTATGTGTGTAATATCAAAAGAGCTTCAATGAAAGTAAATACTTTTATTGATTTTATATTGTGCAAATAGTAAATATTTCACTTTGCTTCTAGATATTAAATATTAATCAAATAATGAAACTTATTAATGAACAAGAGATGATTGAAAGTTCCCTTTGTTCTGAAACCCTGCCTCTTCCTCTTGTAAACCTCTGACTGGCTCACTATGAGCCCAGGTGCTTTCACGTTCCACCAGGCAAACGGTTTAAAGTTGCTCAACTTTAGGAAGTGCTTCCTTACACTCTAAAAATAAGACATAATTCTGATTTTAAAAATGAGCTTTTCTCCAGACAGACTGTGGCCACTCCCTGATGACCAGAACGTACAAAGGAATGGCAGTGGCATTTTTAAAACAAAGCTAATAGTGTTAACACACCCTCAGGTGGTTGCAGCTGCCAGCCTGCCTACTAGTAAAGCAGGCCAGTTGGTGATGACAACATTTTGGATTAGTGAATACAAATGCAGCATGGTAGCTTACTTATTGTTGTTAATTGTAGGGCAGGAGCTATTTTTTATACTATTGCAATAATTATATTTGTGCTACTTTTTGAGTGCTTTCCTCACTTCAGGTTTTCAGCTATTTTCTACTGTGGAGTCCTCTAGAACCTTAGTTGGCCCTGTCCTGAGCCAGCTACCATTTAGTCATGGTGACTTAAAGACAGCTCTGATGGATCCCTGTGCTGTCAGCCTCCTAGTTAGATCTTGTTAACCCAGGCACTCTGAATATAAGGTCAGGGATAATGTACCCCAGAAGTCATTTCAGAGTGCTCTCAGACTATTAAACAGAACTGAAGCAATGAGTGACACTATTCAAATGAATACGTTGAATTAATTGATATGCAGATGTACCTACAACAAATACTTACATATAACTATGTGTAAGTAAGTAAGTAAGTTTGCTTAAGCTTTACTATGCAGGACGACACATGCTAACATACTGCCTGTTGGTATATGTGTGCATAGAGGCTGCATTAGTGCTGGTGTTATCGTGTGTCCGAAGGGCCATGCCTGATTGCACACCACTGTCATCTCTGGGGCTCACTGATCAATGCTTAGAGAACATCTGAGGGAACATTGGGAATTGTTTAGAGCAGGCTCCCATCAGTGTGCTATTCCCACATTTATCACTCACCCACTACTCCTCAGAGCTCACAGTTCTTTTAAATCAAAGAAATTAATCTAAATAAATGGCCGCTTGAATAAGTGAATCATTTCATATCTACGGTTGTCTTGTACCAGACTATAAATGCATTAACGCACTGTTATAGTTGGCTGGGGCTAAGAGGACATAAAAGAGGTCATCAGTGTATTTATTACATTTTGCACATGTGACACCATGACTCATTAGCATATCTATTGAGGATGACTTTGCATCATGTAAAATTCATCTTTCTGTCACGGATAAACACTTCCTCATGCTTTAAAATTAGATTTCGAGCACCATGAACAGATCCTAGAAAGAGCCATGGGTTGAATAGAGAGTAAAAAGCATTAGCGCCGTCCCTCCGTGGGCATCTACCTATCTGGAATGAGAGTGGACCACATTAAATCAGTCTCGAAGGAAACCGCGTGATTAGTTTTATGCTCATGCATCTGCTCTAAGCAAGAACGTGTGAGGGAAAACACTTTGCACACAGGAAAGAGACTCCGCAAACACCTTTCTCATCTCCTCCTGCTCCTTGCCCATTGCTATGGTAACGGGATGTCTTCAAATATGGTAGAGCTATGGCGTGTGAGTCTGTATTCACATGCACTGCATGGGCACTCTCCTTTTTTTTATTCTTTCTGTCTCTCACTTTTTTGTGTGTAACTTTCTGTCACACATGCACTCATTCTTGTTCATTGTTTCTCATTTCTCATGTGCAGTTTCTTGTTTCTCAGTCTTCTCATTCCACAACTGTGGTGTTGCCTCTTTTTTTAGAGGAAGACACTGCAGAGCGCAAAAAAGAAAAAAAGAGCTGTGTTGTGGTTGCTAGGCTACAGAGAGACACAGAGGATCGCTTAAGGATTCCTTCCTTATGAATTGTCACGTTGTATGGCCTTTAGCATTAGGGAGTGTTTGAAGTCAGCATATTATAATATCTTTTCTACAAAAAAGGCTCTTTTGCTACATGCTGCACTGCAGTATAGTTGTGATTTTGAAGCAGATGCAGGTGAATGCAGTCAAACCTGTCTCAGCTTTCTTGTAACCCTTTGGCTTCACTAATGTGAGCATTTGCCCCTGTAAGCCAACCCTGCAGCATCTAAGGGGTATATCCTGTGAAGAATGTCAGTTATATTGTCATTCCATCAAAATCCTTTGACACAGATTCAAGATTCACTGACAGCGAGAGACAGGTCAGTGGAGCTAACATCATGCTGCAGGGAAAGCCCGGGGAATAGTGTAGATACATTTCACGTTTATTCAGCAGGCATCTGTGCATGATAACATAAGCATATGTGTTTAATACGGTCAAAGCAAATGCCTCTCTTTGGATGATCAATCATGGTGTACATACACTTACACTCGCTTGCCACTTGTACACATGTACAATCTAATACAATACAATACAGCACCTTTGCTATGATTTTCTACTTCTAAAAGGTTATAATTTCTTAGTTTTTAGTTGAAACTGTCAGAAAGGTGATATTTCTACTATATGTTTATTACTGAGGTCATAGTGGGTGGTGGAATCGAACTGGAGTTCATTACATTAAGCCACCCTGGGCCAACCTGCTTTAAATAAATAAGTGTGTAAAAACATTAGAATGACCTGTTAATGTAATATTCTCCACCACCCACTATGACCTCAGTAATAAACATATACTAGAATTATCACCTCTCTGACAGTTTCAACTTAAAAGAAAAATCACCTTGTAAAAGTAGAATTAATTGCAGAGCCACCGTATTGGATTTCATTAGCTTGTACAGGCGTACCTAATGAAGTGGCCAGTGAGTGTAGACTACTGGAATCCAGTCTGTCAGAAGTACACTCCCATTTCCTGCCCCCTACTCGCTTGAGGTCCTTAGTTGTTCTGGTGCACCTGTGTGTGTGTGTGTGTGTATTGTCTCTTGTCCATTAGTGTTGCAGATGCAAACTGGAATGTCATGCTGTTACATTAACTTGTCATTTATGCCCTTGAGAGAGACTCCTGCCTCTTCTGTACCATGTTAGTCTGATGACACTTCTTTCACACAGAACCCTGGTTCAGTCCCACGTCAGGCTTGCTGTCATCATTTCTCTTTCATCTTTTAAAGCTCCTCTAATCAGTGTTTTTATTTCAAATGGATCAAGCTTCTGAATGTGATTTGAAAGTGGTTGAATGTAAAACAGAAAAGTAATAAAAAACTGCCCTGCAGTTTATCTCAGCTGTACAGAGTGTTTCTCAACTCAGTGTTTTGGTTTAATGGCCTGCAAATTCACTGTTTTGATTCACTCTCATGCATCATCATTTCCAGCAGCAGGCAGTGGTTTTCAACAACCAAAAAATCCATCCCCCCCCAAAAAAACGTATGTTATGCCTTGGCCTAAATAGAAGACAAAATGTTTTTCATGTTAACTTTAAAAGGTGACACTTTTACAGTGTTGTTAAAGTTCAACGGCTTTCAGCTTGTTCCTTCAGGGGTCGCCACGTTCCACATGTTGATTTGGGTTAAGTTTTTATGCTGAATACCTCAACCCTCCCATTTTATCCGGGCTCGGGACTGCTACTAAGTTAGTGCTTGGTGGCTGGGCGGGGCCACACCCAGTGGTGTGGGATTCGAACCCGCGGGCTTCTGCTTCCCAACCCAATACAATGCTCTACCACTGATCCACCAGGCCCCTTTACAGTGTTGTGTTTACAGCTTACTTAACGTGCACATTTTAAAATAAAAAGTTGTGTCTTCGGGCACTTTGGTTTAGATAAACAAATTGCTGTAAGCAAAGCCAACTTTGCTTTTCCCCAAGATGCATTTACTAGTTAACAAAGAGACAGAAGGACCCAACAGATCCAATATGGCCACCCAGTGACATGGCTGACCAGGTGTTAGACACATTGTACGCTGCCTCTGGGCCTGCTTCGTCTTCTTTCTCCTCACGGCCCATTAGGCCCATTTCAGAAGATGGAGCATAATGCAATACCCTGGACACTACTCAGTACACACTCAAACACATAAACACAAACACTTGCACTACTACATCTGTACTATGTACCAGTCCCAGGTGGAGCAGTCTGCGCCAAAGGCAGCAGGTGTGTAGCTGCTAAAATCTGCCTTGTGGTGATGCTGGGTGCCAATCTCTCATCGTTTCACAGACAGCCAGTCACATGGAACAATGTTGTGACATTATAGTGACACGCGGGGAGAGACAAAGGGAGTCTGGAGAAGTGAGATGGCGGGAGGTTGCCTGCCAAGTTATCAGTTTCATCTGATTCCAAGGCATGGAGAGTCTGGCTGTTTGAACTTGTGTTTGATTTAATAGAACTGACGAGACAGTGAACAGATGAGTGTGCAAGTAGTGTGTGTTTTTGTTCACCAAATGGGATGACTCATATTAACAACCTCAGTCTCTGTAAGTTGTGTCTGAGAGAAACTGCGAGAAGTAAACAGAAATCAAATGGCAAGTCTTTACCTCGGATGTCTCCACTGTGTGAAGTTTTACAAAGTGAGCTGTGTGTCTGTCTACAGTGACAGCATATGGCATCTAAAGAGGGATACCTCTCTAACACTTAAACATGCACACTCTCACACACACACACACATACACTTTGATATCTGATGCTGCTGAAAGCGCTGATAGCCAGAAGAGTTTTCTTTAAAGAGTGAATAGTCAGGCGAAGTGATTTATCAGTGAATTCACTCAGTCGCCTCCACTCTTTCTGTCTCTCCATCTTTCTTTAGCTCCCTCTGTCCGCTCCATGTCCCTCGGTGTAAAATATGAGTACAGCAGCCCAATAAATCTGGGCAGAGGATAATGAGAGTTGGTTCCCTCAGTCCAGTGGGGCCACCAACCAGGCTCAATGCCATCTTCCTTAGGGAATGCATTAAGATTGACGCATGTGGTGACACTGCGCCATTGCTTCTAAGTCAGCTAGAGGTTGGTAGTGTGAAAGGACTTTAAGATACAGTAGAGTTTGTATATTCATATTGCAATAAGAGTAAATATGGCCTTTATACTGTAGCTTAATGAAAATAGTGACACAAACACTAAATAATGATTTTCTTACTCTGATGTCTAAGTAGTCTGAGTACCCCCCTACAATAACTTCACTTCAAGTGAGAATATATAACCTTTACAATATCATCCCGTGTCACTGAAATGAAAAGCTGAATTTATAAGCAATAAAATGCAGCCTCCTTCAGTTCATTGCACTCTGAGGCTTTATTGGTTTGGTATGAGCAGTAGCTTGTGCTGGTTAATGCTAACTAATCTTAAAGGATGCGTTCACTGATTTTCAACTTCTAGTTTGGGTAGTACATGTCTTTCTCTGCGTTTAGCTAAAAAATGCCTCAAGATGACATCACTTGGAAAACCCTTCATTTCAGATTATGTCATCTTGTTGCGCAAACTATGGAGTTTGAATTCGTGGTCAACCTGCTTCTTCAGAGCTCCCCCAGATGACATCATCTGGACTCCTACTATTGAAAAACTCCTCCGGGTGAGGTCATCTGGAGGAGATTTTCAGTTAGAAGCAGAGAAATATTTCATTATAGGGAAGTTTAAAAACATGAATGTACATTTACACCCTAAACTAAAGATAGAAGTTAGTGATGTGTAAAAGATAAAACTCTCACTCACACTTGTTCAGTCAAAGCCAGACAGCGTGCAAGAATTTTTATATTTATTTCATAGAGTTGTGATTTCCTCCAACACAGCTGTTGCACATTCAGTTGGGCAGAGACCTTACTGATGTTTTAAGCTTGGAAAGCATTTGAAATATTTTGATGCCAGTTTAGATATGAGATGAGTTCCCTAATACCAAAAGAATGCTTTTGATTATATGTGACATAGAGAAAGAATGTTTTAATTTAAATAGTCAGAAACTTTCTACATTTTAGCTTGAATAAGCAGCTATCACATCATAGTACAATTCACTAAGGATATGGGATCAGATATAGGATGCCAGCTTTTGCCACTTTTTTAGCACCAGCATGGCTGACGTAAGAATGGCAACACTGGTTTAGTTGTTATATCTGAGCCTACTTTGGTTACAGTGAAACATCCCAACAGCCTTTAGATGAATTGCCATACAATACCAACACATTTCATCATCAAGTCCACATTTTGTTTTTGGTTTATGATAATTAGCACATGTTGGCACACAACCTAAACTAGGTCATCACCTTGTTAGCACTGCCATTGATAACATTTTAACACACGTACAATCAACACATTTATGATATGAAGCCAACACGCAACCCTAACATGTTCTGCAAAAAACTCTTTTATCTTAATTAGTTTCCCAAAATCCGATTTTTCTAAAAGCTGTTGACAGCTTGCCACTGCCTTGAAGTGAGTTTCCAATTCAAACCAAAATTACTTACTTCAATCAAGTCTCATTTTATTGATGCAAATGGAGCAATTTGCATTATTCTGCCTTGTTCTATAATTGAAAATTACTGAAACAAGGAAAACTCCATCAGAAATAAATAGAGTCAAAGTTTATACTGCTGTAGATTCAAGAGACAAAAAGGACAGGCCTGCAGAGAACCCCATACTCTCTCTCACACACACACACACACACACACACACACACACACACACACACACACACACACACGCACACACACACATGCACACACACACACATACACATACAGTATGCACACATGCACTTCCCTGTCTCTGTGTTCTCCCACTTTGTCCTTTATATGTGTCTTGTTTGCTTTGTATCTACAAAACTAAAATGTCTGAGTGAATAAGAATAACAGACAGTAGCCCCAGTACCACTGTCACTGACCTTGCTGATTACTTTCATGCTCGGCAGAATCTCTTTTCGGATTCTTCGGCCACTGTTATTGAGTACAATGCTATACACATGTTAGAGGCAATGAGCTGCAATAGAGCTTGACATTGATTGCATTTATATACTGATAACATTAACAGTTATGAGATTTCAGCCCTAGAGTTTCCACGTGTATTTATAGTTAAAAGCATTTGTAGTTAAAAGCAAGTCTTAGTGAAATCCAAATGCCTTTTACAAATGGAAGCATTTTAAAAATAAAAAAATGTGTTACTTAAAATATGTAAAATGTGAATGTGCAGGTGTGGCATCACTTAATTTTAATTTTAGCCAAGCAAACTAACAACATTAACTAAAAATTTTATTTATGATGTAGTAAATACAGTACATTAATTACCATGAAGTTAATGCTAATGCTTAATGGTGTTATCATTGGAACATAGAAGAGCTTTATATCTGTATAATAATGTTTCTTTTAAACTTAAAAAGTGCAAAAAAATGTGTTTTTTCTTCACTCGCCATCTGTTATTGCAAAACAATAAGCTTCTCTCTCAAACAATACTTGTAAAAGATTTACCTACTGGTTTGATAGGGAAGACAGTGGTAGATGTCTTTCTCTGAGACATGTTAAAATGCTTCATGTGTTGTCTTTTTATTCGTTAAACTGAATGGGAATTGACTTTGGCATGAAACACATAAAACTGACTCCCAGGTTGTGAAAATGCTCACGGTGTGATTTGATTTGTAATTTAAGGAACACTCTTATTGCATGTGACAACATTTGTGACCTGACCAAATAACTTCAGTCATGACCCTCCACCTCACTCGTCACATGCATATCACATCCAAGGCGAATGACTTTGGATACACTGTGAACACTTAGAAATAACTGGCTCCGATACTTTTGTTTTCCACCATTAAAGGCCGTCTGTCTTTATCTGTGCAAAGGATTAAGAAGAATAAAGAGGAAATGAAAGTAAATGTCAGACAGGAGAATGGAGGATGTCCAAATGTCCGGGAAGAAGCGAGAAGACATGTCATTAACGGCGACACTCCTCCTCCGTCAGTAGGTGTCAATATGGTCATCTACCGGGCCGAGTGTGCCTGATAGATGCTTTAGTTAGACAGAGGGCTGCTGGGGCGTGAAGGAGACCATCAATATCCTCTCTTGCACAAGTCTCTCTGTCTACTTCTGTCCATACAGCTCTCAATTTTTCTTTGACCCTCAGCCTGTTTTCTGTCTCTAACCTTTCTTGTCCCTCCTTTTGATGCACATCCATCTTTCTTCTCCTTCTATTATCCACATTTCAACACACTCGAGATGCAGCAAATCACTCAAACACAGACTCAAACTTATACTTCAATCCTCTCGTTCTCTCTAAAATATTTATCTCCTTCTTCCTTTCAAATCCTCCCAACTCCCAGGTGAGAGAAACCACCTATAAATCTGATTCTGCCCCCTGGGGCTGATAGAAAAACAATTGGATGGTTTACCTCCTGCTCCTTTATTTTAAATTTTTTTTTTTTTTTTTAAACTAGATGTCTCTTGCCATTCACCCAAATCCACCCTTGCTGTCCTCCCCCTGTCTGGGTTTCTCCTTCTACCATCACAGTCAGTCCATCTCTTACTGCATGTGTGGGGCTCAGAGACTAACATGGAAAACTTCGTGAACATAAAGTGCTCACCCACACTGTATTACACACACACACACACACACAAAGAAACACACTTCCATACTTCCATACAGTACATAAATGATTACATAATGTCATATGGTCACTTTTACATGTATATATGACATCGTATAAAGCCAGTAGAAAGCCAACATAAAGGATTTAACTCACTGCATACAGCACCTATTGCAATTTTGAATGGCTCAAAAAGCTTATTGAGGATATTGAGGACTTTAGGATATGCACGTATTTCCAATTGAAAAGAAAACTGAGTGCTTTAATGTCTTACCTTGCCGGGGTGATGTAGAAGCTTGCAGCAGTGTGTGTTAGTGCACAGTGACATCACTGTTGTATGTGGTTGGAGGAAGAAAGAGCACAGAAACAGAGAGGCAGTAAAAACCTCATTCAGCTTGGCATTTAATTGCCCAGTGATGTTGTTATAGACTGTTCTTTGTGAACATTATTCAATGATTAGATTAGGGCAATAACATTTTTAGATGTTTAAAAAAAGAGTACTTATCCAACTGTTGAGTATTAACTTTTTTCCACCCATCATAACAGTTAGTTACACCTTTAAATTTCTTTGTCCTTCAACTATCCTTTATCTTTAATTTACAAATAGAAATGTAATTTAGAGTCCGTGTTTACAGGTTGCAGTTGAAATGACAAATGCTGTTGGCGGTAGATTGTCTCAACTATAGATAATTACTTTCACACCAAAGTGTAACTTTGTTTAATGTGCACTGTTTTCACCCAAAGATTGTTTGTTAGACAAAGAAACACCTTTGTGTGTACAGTTCAGCAGGACCAACAGAGCCGTAAGTCATCTCATCTGAAACCATCCTCCCGGTAAAGTCAATTTCATCTGTTTAAACATATTGTGCTTGCATATTAATGTTTTAAGCTGCTCATCAGAATCAGAACCTCCAGTAATTACAGCAGGTAGCTTATGAGAGATAAGCCAGGATGCCAGTTCTTTCAATTTGTCAGATGCATGTACTGTATACTTTTATTTTGGGGTTGTAAAAGTTGGTAGCAAATAAAAGCTGACAAAATGTGATCATCAATCACATTTAAATCTTGTGAGTTTTGGTTGTTTTTTCTGAAAACGTGGAAAACTATCTAAATTCAATTTAATTTGCGGATGGGTTGACATTGGATAATGCTTCTGAAACCCAACCCTAAAGCGAGACCTAGCAATCAGATATGAAAAGTACTCGCTGGCATGTTCTGCATAGGGCAACTAGGACACTATCAATATCCCTGTATGCTTAAGAGGAAATGGAATGAATGTCAGTGGTCTGTTTTAGTGGGCAGTAAACCATAGTCTCTGATACTGTACATCACTGCCTGATGGTACCTAAAGCTCGGGACACGATTGGTTCTGGTCAGTGACAGTCTGTCTCATTCGGTGCTGACAGAGACAAAGTCCTACAACTTTGTTGTGGCATTGCTTTATAAAGTTTTTTTTTTTATCTTAATTTCCCTCTCTTGTGATCTCATCTATATATATATTTATTTTACCGAAATTAACCTTAGTCACTTCATAACACTAAAGAAACTCAATCCAGAGAGCAGTATTTTGAATGTCTCATTCCATTGAAATGTGCTTGCCTCGAGCATCAACATTCACACAAAGAAAGATTTCCTGAATAGACAAGGGATGCATCTTGACATGTGAAGGCTTTTTACTCACCACAGAATGACAGTGTTTTTTCGTAACTGAAGGTCATGCTTAGATCTCTGCACTCACCTCACAGCAAACCGCCCACTGCTTCTCATACATACAGTTGAGAGAAGTTTTTTCGCTGTAACTATTTGTTCTGGTGCACCTTATTTTAAAGATGACACACACAGTGTTCTCTCACAAAACCCTGATGGCTGAATGGCTTGATGTCAAACAGTTGATGTTTGATGTCAGACTCCTGCTGTTTCCCTTCTAAGGAGAGAACATTATGAATGATTGCACTATATTGAGGTGCTGACTCTCTGGCTGTTTTAAAGTGATACTGTAGCTGTAGTTCTAAGAGTAACTACAATCCCATAACCAAAACAGTTGGGATGCTGTCTAAAAACTAGAAGCAATGATTTTACATTCTGGTTCAGATATGTTAAATAGGTTGTATATGGTATTTTAATTTCCTTTTGAGTGTGTTTGGTTGACAGTAAAAATACTTATATGTTTTATGTCTTGATACAGAAAAACATATAGTGCATATTGTGATATAGTAACATTTGTACTAGCTAATTGTGCATAAATGAAAAACATCTTTGTTTTATGCTTTAGAACATTTTAAAATAAAGAGATGGAACTGTTTTCACCGACCTGTACCTGGTTTGACCAATTAGTATTAAAAACAAAGGGGCAAAAAACACCCAACTGTGGTTTAACATACAGCTGGTAGATACTTCAAGAAGTTACGGCTCCTGGCCAAGAAACAGTCCAGACCCTTGCAACTTGTGGTTTTTGCCATCTAAACTAAACTAACTGGCCCCTGGTTGTATATTCATATTTAACAGACAAGCATGAGTTTGGTGTAAATCTATCAGCTAACTCTCAGCATGAGATTGAAAACAAGTATTTTTATGATTTCTTTAGTTTAAACCTCAAATCCTAATGATTCAGAAATATTGACCCCATAAACCATTATCAGTGCTGTGTACTTTCACATTTACGACAAAGCCTGTTCACGTACGGCTGATAATGTGTGGCTGCACAGTACACGCCTGTGAACAATGCAGTGTCATTAGCCCATGAAGAGGCAAACAGAGCTTATACTGCCAAGCTGAAGAGTTATCCTCCAGTCCTGCACTCAGCAGAGCATCTCCTCTGAGAAGTGCTACATCAGCTCCAGGGGGAGGCTGCATGTACGCCGGGTGCCCAACTGAAGATGAATTGTGCCATTCAAGGGGAAGGTAAACTGAAACTGATGACAGTCCACACAGATGAGCATAGAGGCTGAGGGCAGGGAACTGTGTGGTTGTGATTTGCTTGACTATAATTGTGTGACTCAGTTTATCCTGAGTGTGTGTCTGTGTGGTCATGCCTGTAAATGCACAGCCACGTTGTGTTATCTGTCGGTGCACAGCAGTTTGAGCTATACCTTGCTGTGTGCTCCTTTTATTGACTACCTATTGACCCTGTCCCAATAAACAAGCCTTTATTTAACTTGTTTCTCATAATCTGTTTGCTGCCCACCACAGAACAAACAAACAGAGCTTATAGGCTGTTCCTCAAAGTAAATCACACTTCGCAGGTAAAATGCACTAGCTCCGAAAAAGTTTTTCATCCTGTCACACCTGTGGCATCAAGCTGCAGAGTTTTCATACCTCATCTCACCTTGTTTTATATAAGCTCGTGTGTTTGAGAGGCGCAGCATTCTTGTGAAAAATCCAAGAACAGACTTTACACTAGCTCATTAGCACCTGTAACTCTCACACGTCATATGATGGGGAGAAAGGGAGAGGATGGGAGAGAGAGACAGTGAGGGGAAAAGAGAGAGCAGGCAACAGGGAAGGTGTTAGCAAGCCATGCTGATATGGAAATGAAGGCTTTAATTATGTATGAATACATTATCAGATCAAGGCTAAGGATTTGCTCTCCTTGTTTTGTTTTGAGATTGGCTGATACCATGGGACACCGCAGACCCCTGTGAACATCCATGTTCTGGTTTACTTACAAGAGGCCAGCGTGGAGTTTTGTTCTACTATTAAAACATGTTCAATGAGACTAGCATACAAAAACAGTGGATTTACATTTTACATTTTATTGCAAAAAGAGGTGTTTTTCTGCATCTCCCTGTACTGTTTTTGCGATTTTCTCCTATGAAATATTACAAAGGTATGAGAGGCATCATAAACTATTCAGTATTTAGTCCGATGTAAATATGATTCTGTTGCTATTTTTATTCCAACCAGTCTCCTGTTTTCTTACTTCCCTGCTTCCTTTCCTCTGTGGTTCCTATTTGGTTCTATTTTCTCCTCATATCGGATGTTTGTCCAGTATAGATAATCACTTAGAAAGCTTTTTTCCACTATCTTAAAAGAGTAAAATAGACTCAAATTGGTCATGGTTTAATCTCCAAACATGGGCATGAGATGAATACCTTGTTGTCAGTGTTTGCTTTGCTCCAGGTTAAAATATTGAACCAATTTATAGTTGAATTGCTATCAAATTTGGTGCAGACATTCATGGCCCTTCTAGAGGAATGGCAATTACTTTGTTGATCCAATATTGCTCCACAATCCTATCAGATTATGTGTTTAGGGCCAAACACCTGCTAAACTAATAGTATTCCCATCTGCCTGACTGTGCTTTATGTTTAGTGCTAATTAGTAAATGCTAACATTAAGCGTCACAGTGCAGCTACCGTAGCTATGCCATGAGTGTTTGACTCAAAATTCCTCTCCCCTATTGTGAAAAGCTGAAGCTGGACTTTAGCTGACAGCTAAAGGCTGATGGCCACTTTACACCTTTAATTGGAAAGCAAATGAGGATTACTTTAAAACAGTTTCCATACTGTAAAAACAGCCTGACCAAGATCAATACAGGCTCCACACAGGGAAATTCAGGGGTGCTTTAAATTTAAACTGTCAGGACAAACTAATAGAGACAATTGCTTTCTGTGGAATTTCTGTTGGGAGAGCAAAGTAAAAAAAAAAAAAAAAAAAAAAAAAAAAGACTAATTAAACTAGGAAATTCTCTCCATGCTACATCTGTCTGCCACTGCCCTGCAGTCCAGACAGTTGTGTGTGGTTCAGCACTACAGACCCCCACTCCCCCTCAAAAAAACAAAAAACATTGAGAACAGTGTAGAGATCCAAATAAACCTATAGCACAATTCAGTTGGTTGTGCAGAATGACAATATCAGCTGTAATATCTCAGGGGAATGTCTCTACAGTCTGCTAACAGTCTATGGTGTTTTTTCAGCCTGTGTTATGAGCACGGGGTGGTCTAATACCAATAAAAGAAGAGAGAAATGAAGCCTTAGCAGTTGGATATCACAGCCAAGTGTAGCCATGAGGCAAAGCCAAGATCCAATTGGAAGAGCTTGACGAGGCTGTGGCACTTTACACTTTGTGCAGACTGACAGCAACAGCAAACCTTCAAAAGTGCTCCGTTGTTCATCTGATGCTGTGGCAATAGCTGTCCTCACAGTACTCTGGCCATGAGCAAGGTCACCCAGGGACAGCGCAGGAGGAATCACGGTACTTTAGTGTTTCAAGCATTTATTGACATGTTTTTCTGCATCTCCCTGTACTGTTTTTGCGATTTTCTCCTATGAAATATTACAAAGGTATGAGAGGCATCATAAACTATTCAGTATTTAGTCCGATGTAAATATGATTCTGTTGCTATTTTTATTCCAACCAGTCTCCTGTTTTCTTACTTCCCTGCTTCCTTTCCTCTGTGGTTCCTATTTGGTTCTATTTTCTCCTCATATCGGATGTTTGTCCAGTATAGATAATCACTTAGAAAGCTTTTTTCCACTATCTTAAAAGAGTAAAATAGACTCAAATTGGTCATGGTTTAATCTCCAAACATGGGCATGAGATGAATACCTTGTTGTCAGTGTTTGCTTTGCTCCAGGTTAAAATATTGAACCAATTTATAGTTGAATTGCTATCAAATTTGGTGCAGACATTCATGGCCCTTCTAGAGGAATGGCAATTACTTTGTTGATCCAATATTGCTCCACAATCCTATCAGATTATGTGTTTAGGGCCAAACACCTGCTAAACTAATAGTATTCCCATCTGCCTGACTGTGCTTTATGTTTAGTGCTAATTAGTAAATGCTAACATTAAGCGTCACAGTGCAGCTACCGTAGCTATGCCATGAGTGTTTGACTCAAAATTCCTCTCCCCTATTGTGAAAAGCTGAAGCTGGACTTTAGCTGACAGCTAAAGGCTGATGGCCACTTTACACCTTTAATTGGAAAGCAAATGAGGATTACTTTAAAACAGTTTCCATACTGTAAAAACAGCCTGACCAAGATCAATACAGGCTCCACACAGGGAAATTCAGGGGTGCTTTAAATTTAAACTGTCAGGACAAACTAATAGAGACAATTGCTTTCTGTGGAATTTCTGTTGGGAGAGCAAAGTAAAAAAAAAAAAAAAAAAAAAAAAAAAGACTAATTAAACTAGGAAATTCTCTCCATGCTACATCTGTCTGCCACTGCCCTGCAGTCCAGACAGTTGTGTGTGGTTCAGCACTACAGACCCCCACTCCCCCTCAAAAAAACAAAAAACATTGAGAACAGAGTAGAGATCCAAATAAACCTATAGCACAATTCAGTTGGTTGTGCAGAATGACAATATCAGCTGTAATATCTCAGGGGAATGTCTCTACAGTCTGCTAACAGTCTATGGTGTTTTTTCAGCCTGTGTTATGAGCACGGGGTGGTCTAATACCAATAAAAGAAGAGAGAAATGAAGCCTTAGCAGTTGGATATCACAGCCAAGTGTAGCCATGAGGCAAAGCCAAGATCCAATTGGAAGAGCTTGACGAGGCTGTGGCACTTTACACTTTGTGCAGACTGACAGCAACAGCAAACCTTCAAAAGTGCTCCGTTGTTCATCTGATGCTGTGGCAATAGCTGTCCTCACAGTACTCTGGCCATGAGCAAGGTCACCCAGGGACAGCGCAGGAGGAATCACGGTACTTTAGTGTTTCAAGCATTTATTGACATGTTATAAGGACCTCGCATCCCCATAAATGTAGTGATTTGAGCCATCCAAAGAAGCGTTTTTCACCAGAAAGACAAGTCATGAGTCCAAGGTTGCTGCTGATCTGATCCTATTAAGCATCTAATTAGCAGTGATTACATGAAGGAGTAAAAAAAAAAAAAATACATGCCTCTTTTGGCCACTGCTACATCCGGAAAGAGACTGACACGGCACAGCTGTTTTGAGGCTGTGGAAACCAGGCCGGAGGACATAACACTCATCTTCATCATCATTCTGTTCATTCTGCCTAGTGTCTGTCTCTGCAAAACAAACTCATTTAATAATCATGTTTATTTAAATTAAGCTTGAACATTGCGTTGGCTTGTAGAAAAGTCTGATACTTTTTACATACTCATACTGAGGCTCGCAGTGCAGGATGCTGCTGTGTTTGCATGCGAATAATAGATTTTGTTTTACCAGAAGAAAAATAGCAACTCCTCTTGTTTTTATCAAGTTGACATTAACATGCAAGATGCATGTGAAGCCGTAAAGAAAGTAGCATCAATGTAAATAAAAAAGATGGATGGGGTGCATTCATGAATCATTGCTGTTGTTTTGCTTCAATTTAAACTGAGGGTCTCACCTAGTTTTGTGTGTTCATATTTTTGGTACGCACATGGCAGGGATGAATTGAAACAATATAATTTCTGTTATATTTATTTATTTATTTTATGGATGCCTATCTCCGCATCATTTTGACTTTTTTTTTTGCAGCCGCATGTGGCTGATGGGTGTATTATGCATGGTGGCTGGGTTTCTGTTATGTTGCACATGGGTACTGCTCTGAAAGAACATTAGGAGTAAAAAAGCTCTGGTGTTCTCCATGTTGTTTGTTCAGTTTTATTGTTTCTATTTGTTTTTTGACACACAGAGAGATGTAGCATTTTAAATTGCAGTTAACATTTACATACTGGGTGGTGATGTTTGCCCCCGCCCCCCCACACGCACACACAAACATAGACTTTCACATATGTGTTGCCTCTATTAATCTCCTGTTGTCTCTCCTTGTTTAGAATCACAGTGCACACTGTGTGGTGAACCAGAAGGTGAGTGGGCATCGCCATTCCCCAAAAGCTCTTGTCATCGTCATCTCTCGGCTTGTTGTTTGCTGTTCGGGGAGGGTGGAAAATGGAGCGGGGGCGACGCTTTGCTGCAGAAACACTGTTCTTCAGGCTTCAACTCAATAAAGCAACAGCACAGGCCAGGGTTTAGGTTCCACGTACACAAAATACACAACATAAAGATGGTGTCCTCCTGGCATTGGTTTCATTTTAAGCATTCAAGCAGCGAAATGTAAATCTAGCAGGCAGCCATCTTTATGGATCTAGAGGTTACATTCACTGACCTGACTGATTGACAGCATGAAGTCTGAAGGACACATCTTGTGCTAAATAACTACACATGCTTCTGCTTCACGTCTCATTAAATGTTAGCATTTGTGTGTTTTTTATGAACATGCACACAGTCATGCACAAGTATAATTGCATATTCATGTGTGTACAACATGCTCCAGATGAATATGAATGGCTAAAAGCTGATTAACTCTCAAGCCTCCTACAATAAGTGCTCTTCTCATTCTTCTAACATCCCCTTATCATCCACTGCCAAGTGCAAAACATTGCCATATGTCTGTGTCTATGTCACTCCTAAAGTCAAGTCATTTTTTTGCATGGAGTACTCCAGTTTTGAGGGGTGATCGTCCTTTTTGTGCCTCTCTCCTAACGCTGTACTGTAGCTAGTCATTATTTCAGTTATTAAGTGTTTAATCTGTTTTCTATTGCCTGGCTTTATGTGGAAGTCTGTTTTATTAAGTAACAGTGAACTGAAATTATCCATGAATAAAATAAGATCAGCTTTGTTTGCATTTTGCAATGACAATGTAAATCTAGAAACAAAACCATGTTCAGTGACACATATAATATTTCCCCCCAGACTTAACCTGGTCCAGGAAGTAGACATGTGCCTGTAAGCCACATAAGTATTATTCTGTGTCTCAAAAATCAATGTTCCTCTCTCTGCTTTGGTTGATTGGATTAAGAGGTAATCAAATTGAGCACGATAACTGTGTGCCTGTGACCTTCCCGCTGAGACAGGCAGGGACAGGAGGGAGGAGAGGCCTGAGGGAAGGGTCGAGAATGTGTGTGTACAGTATTGTGTGTGTAGCTGTGTGTGTGTGCAAATGCGTGTGCATCTGGGCAAAGGACTACTCAGGAGGCACCTCCACACACAGGGCCAGTGAGCGAAGCATTGTGTCCCTTTACAGGGAGACCGGCACTGTAGTGTGTGTGTGTGTGTGTGTGTGTGTGTGTGTGTGTGTGTGTGTGTGTGTGTGTGTGTGTGTGTGCGGTCGGTTCAGAGTGAAACCAATTGAAGATAGAATAGAAAGAAGATTGTTGTCTTGTTTCCTTATTCTACAGTTACTGTAGCTTTTTCCTCACCACCACAACGTTAGAAAGTTTGTGCTGTATTTCTTTACATGTAGGCGAAGTTTCACAGCTTTTGTGTCAAAATGTGAAATGCGCTTCTTTTGTAAGACAAGGAAACACTTTGGCTGTCTCCCATTCAGTGCTGGATAGATAGTGTATATGTGTTTTCTTTCCAGACAGTTGCTGCCTCGTGTAATTAGACACAAGAGTGATGAGAGCTGTGAGAGTGAACTAAAACAGTCAGGTTTAGAGGCAATAATCTCAATCTGCAAGATTTTACTGAAAAATGTTACTGTGTGAATGTCTGTGTGAGCCTGAGAGGAAGCTGCAGTGTTCTGGGTCTTTCTTTGTGGGATGGTATTGTGAGTGAACACTTCAATGCGAAACATAGACATTTAGGCCAATGTTTATATGAAACATGGCTTGAAATTCCTCAGTGCGCAAAGCAGAACACTTTGGAATCTTTATTGAAACTGACATATCATATTGCCACTATGTTGAAAATGACATCATATATCCAGACCCTGTGTTTGTGTGTTTGCTCTGAGAATTGTCAGAGAAGGATTGAGTGCATTTACAAGGCCAACTGAGGCCTTATTGCCTGTAGGTAATTGCTGTGCTTCACGACAGACAGAGAGAGATTGAAGTGCAAACATGCACATTTTCGCGTACTATCTCTCTGTCTTTGTGAAGAATGCTGAACCAGCGGCAAGATGTCCTGCTGGGACCCTCACCCCCATATCTCATAATAATAATAGGCGACACACACAACACAAAAAAGAATATTAGACACAAACTTAGATGGCAGCAAAATATAAAGTAGATACCTGGGGATTTGTAAAGGAATTACAGTAAAGAACCTTTCCAAAAATTGCTGTTACAAAATCTCATCTTCATTGTTTTAAAAAAATGTGTAAATTCAGATTTGTTTCAATTATAGCTTTTAATAAGTAATTTGTAGCTCTTAGAACTAATTGGTCATGGAGGATTTTTTTCCATTGCTTTTGCCAAGCTTCTTTTCATACAGAATCCATAGAAGAGTTTAAAATGCTGAAGACACAGTAGCCTAATAAAATTAATAGTTTCTAAATGAAGCGTTTTGTAATAATACAAGTAAAAAGAGTGCAGAGAAATGATCATCCATATGAGGAAAAAGATCAGAATAGTCATCTGTGTCTGAAGACTATTCTTGCTACAGTGATAGAAATCAGAGGGCTGAATAATATCCATTATAGAACAAGGGCAGGGAGGAGAGTTTCATAGATGGGATACCCTTAAACATTATTGAAAAGTTAAAGTCAATGGACTCACCTTGACAGGGTCTTTATTGCTTCAAATGCCAAAATAGTATTAGGAAGAGTCATACCCAGAGAATACATAATACCTTTTAATGAAAATTCAAATAAGTCTGGTCATGGTGTGACATATGGTTTGAGTCTCTTTTTTGCATTACTCACGCAGGGAGAAGGAGACAGCTGTTTCTGAGTCAAAGCAAGAGCGCTGTCCTTCAGCTGATGCATGGGCCGTTTAGTCACCGACAGCAGGTGCAAATGTGGGTGTTTCATCGTTAACCAAACCTTCACCGAGGCCGTGAACTTCATTTCAGTTTGAGTGAGGGAAAGAAAGAGAGTAAGGAGGTTAGTTAGAAATGATGGGCAGGGTCCATCAGGGATGAGAGAGAAAAAGGAAGGAACAAGTGAAGGCAGTCTTCCTGAAATGCTGTTAATATAGTAATTTGTTTAGCCACCTGTGTTATAACGGGACGGATAAGTGTTGCTTGGATAAAGTTTGAGAGACATTAAAAGATTTTATACACAAAATGTTGTGTTGTTGGTCATCTGTGTTTTGGAAACGCTCAGAATCAATGTAGTTATCACATTTGTGACTTTGGGTCATACTGATAGCTGTACAAGTAAAACACAAGGTGTTATGTGGTCCATGTAGAAAATTGGATTGATTTAATAGCAGGATATCTGTTCTGGAAAACACTTTCCAGGAAGGCAAGCTGTAAAAATGTTAAATCAGGCCTCAGTTGGTGCAAGCAGATATTATATTGCAAAATTAAGAAAAATTAATTTTTAGCCAACTCATTAAGTATGAACATTTTGTCATCAAAAAATGAGATACAGCAGCATTATATTTTGGTAAAAACACGTTTGTCCTCGCAAATTAACAGCAAACATCTGAAATGTCTGAAAGGACATATAAAAGAAAGATTTGTAAAATGAGAATAGATGACAAGCGACAATCATTACTGCTAACACAGAACTCACATGTACCAACTTTCAGCGAGACTGAATAGTTAAAGAGTTTAGGCCAGTGTGGGGAATAGACTGCTGTTGCAGTATTTTTTTTCTTAGTCAGATATTCAAATTAATTGTTCCTGAAAAATCAGTTTAGGCTCAATTTTATTGACTCCACAGTGAAAATGTTACAACTGGCAGTTGTAGAACTGCTTATTGCATGCTTGAACTGCCTGTATGGAAAATGAAAATAGTATTGTCATTTTAAATTAGCATTTTCTACTTTAGTCCAAGACTTTGTAGTATACTGCATGTTGTTGTTGCCTTGGCAATAGCTGTATAAGTACTATTGATATGTCAGCGCGTCTTTAAGCCACATGAATGAAAAGTACACTCTAGTAGGAACCATTAGCAGACTCCTAGCTTCTGCCAGCCAAGTGGAAGCTTCAGTGAGTTTCCCAGCTTGCTAGTTTCCAATTTCTAATCGAAGTACAATGTTGTAAAGGGCACATAGCAAAAAGTTGTTAATGGTACATAGTTTCTGCCATGCTTTTCCAAAGGGGGGATAATGTCATTATTTCCAGACTCTGGTGTGCTATGAAACACTCTATATATCTAGCAAAGGTGTCCATTGATGTCAGCAAACCACTGTCTTCTTTTTAAAAATGTACCGATAGACACAATATCTGCAGTCTCATTGTAGTTTATTTTATTTGTCCCCAAAGAGGAGAGGAAAATTCAAATTTCAGTTTGACTTGAATCACATCCTCATACAGTACACTTGGGGGATATTGTGTGGGTAATTGTGCCATTCAGTGCTAATTATAGAAACTGTAAAAGCTTCTCCAATTCTCTGTGTCACTACCACATGTTGGAACCTTAAAGATGCAATTTCTAATTCTCAAGGCATATTCAGGGACTTTTGGCCTTCAGTGTGACAAGTCATGTCTCAGCTTAAGTCTTGGGCTGCAGCTTCACCAGCCTTTGCCAGCAGATTTGGCTCTGCTCCATACACTATACTGTACACAGTCAAGGAGCCAAGCAGCATTTCAGCCAACAGTGCAACACTGGATTGCAGTGCCATTCCCTGCCCTGAGAGGTGACCCAATATTTCAGGGACTTGGTGTTTACAAGGACGACAGAACAGCAGCTTTATGTCATTAACAGCCATCTGAGGGAGAAAGGGAGGCAGCGAGTTAGGAGAGAAAGAATTTATAACATTGGAAGATTGCCTGCAGCTGCCCAGTGAAGTGGGATTAAGAAAACATGCTATTTAAACTGCAAGCACTTTTTTTTCTTTCACCAGGCGGCAAGGAAATGTGAAGCAGGCAGTCAGTCTTTTGAGCTTATCATCAACTAACTAAAGTTGCACTCTCAGCTTTCTCAACTCTTGTTCTCTTTTAAGTCACACACACACCACACACACGGACACACAGAGAGAGAGAGAGAGAGAACCACAAACACACCACTTACTGCCACTCAATACTTTTCTAACTTTTTTTCCCCTTGCTATGATGTGTTTTACACTTAATATTACCCTTCAGTACATTTGAAATTAATTTTTAAATGTCTAAGGGAAAGCTTGTGATTTAGAAATATAACATACAATATAAAATGTTATCAGGCCAACAGACTGAAGGAGGCTATGAGGAGAAGTTTGCTGGCAGTTTGCTGGCTCGGCCTCAGATATTACATGCCATTTAATCTAGCTTCAATTTGAGTAGAGGCATGAAAAATTTGTGGGCATGTATCTGTTCTGGAGATTGAAATGGAACACCTCTCTCTCTCTCATACTCCACTGCCATCGTTCCGTCTGCCTCTGAGTCTCCAGGAATGCCAAAATCAGTTGCTGGAGTAATGAGCAGGCAAAGACACAGCAGATACTTTACCGGAGGGAGATAGTAAGAGACCTTCAGCCATTTTTGCACGAGTCCAAATAAGAGTATCTCTCGCTCTACCACTATCATGATTTTGTTTCCACATTTTGACATGAGACACCTCAGCACTACCAATCGCGCTGCAGGTGAGAACCAGAGCTTTGACTGTGCGTGTGTAGATGTGTGTGTGTTTCCCAGGTGAGCAGCTGCTCTGGTTCGGCTGTAATGGCTGCAGGGAGAGTGCATGCGGAGCAGCTTTGCTCAAAGAATCCTGGGGTAGCAAGGGGAAAGCTTGACATCACTCCAGGCAAAAGACTGATGAGCAGCAGAAACGTTAGGGGAAAGTTTGAACCAACTCAGATGGGAATCTTTTGGATGAGATTTTTGTGAATGCTTCCAATTATGACTTATTTTAAAACGCAGCAAGAGCTTCTTGGCAAAAAATAAAAAAAAAAACTCAGTGAGATGAGTCACACGTGAATAACTTCTAATATTTGTCAAATATTACCCATAAGCATCATGTGCTAAAGGATGAATGCAGTCAATAAAATGAGGGATGCTTCTGAATTCATTCACTGCTGCTCGTGTGGTTTTATTGGGCTCTGGGGGCAATAACAAGAGCAACTGACCGTCAGCATGCAAATAGACTCATTACTATATCTCCCCGGGGCTGTGGTACAGTATAAATCTGGCAGTGAGATGTGCCATGAGCCTAGCCCTGATGCAGACATCACTGAGCTCCTGTGGAAAGGTGGGGATAAAAACAGTTTGTTATTTGGATAGGTAAAAACAGTGATGAGAACTTAAGGTTAGTTAGTTATTATTTATTAAATAGAAAGCTACAGAGAAGCCTCCCATACAAATCCAAAATAATTATCCTAGTAATCATAAAGTGTACTGCAGTGCAGTGATGCAAGTCGTTGCACGGAGAGTGCAGTACCTTGTGGAGAGACGTGATGGAAAGTAAAGTACACTGTAACTGGACTTTACTGGAATATTTTCATTTTATCAGACTACATTACAGTGGGCGACTGTGGCGCAGGAAGGTAGAGCGGTTGTCCACCAATCTCACAGTTGTTGGTTCAATCCCCGGCTCCTCCGGTCACATGTCGAAGTGTCCTTGAGCAAGACACTGAACCCCAACTTAGCTGCTCCCGGTGAGTGTTGGCCAGCTGCATAGCAGCTCCCCATCGGTGTATGAATGTGTGTGTGAATGGGTAAATAAGAAGCAGTGTAAAGCGCTTTTAGTGCCAATAGGTAGAAAAGCGCTATATAAGTGCAGACCATTTACATTGTTGCGTTTATCTGACAGCTGTAGTTTCTAGGCAACTTTCTATGTACTGATTAAAATTTACTATAAAACATAAAATCCAATGCACAGTTAAAAAGTAAACCATTGTTTACTTTTATTTAGCCTTGTCTAGTTTCAAAAACATATCTTTCTAAACTTGGTCTCCAGCCACATTATATTTTAATGTAATAACATGAATATTTTACAAAATTGCAAATATTATAGAAATTTTCACAAATGAAAACATATTTAGACACTCAACAAATTTAACCAAAGCTCAAATTCTTACACACAATGATGCATCACAGTCCAATGTTGTTATCTATAATATATATCTCTCACAGATTATCTGCAAATCATATACTTTTACTTTTGATATATTTTACTAATTCAGTAGTTTTACATGTCTTTTACATGTAATATTATATATAGGTATATATTTTTAGTTTTTATCCAGCTGGTAAATGATCAGAATATTTCTTCGTGGCATTTGATTAAGCATGTAAAGTTGAAAGGATGTGACTCACAAATGAGTAATAATCAAAAAAATACAATCTGATACTAGTAATAGTGATGACAAAGTAGAGGCAGATGATGTTCACTGTGTGACTATTAACATTGCGACTCAGGCAGGGAAATTATAATACTTCATGCTTATGATACTTTGCATACTGCCTCCAACTTCCCATTCTTTAACTTCCTTTACCTTCTTCCAGTTCTTCACAGACCCATGTGTTTCTTGCATGTACTGTCCTAACTTTAGCACGCCATACTATAAATTACAATCCCGAAACTTTGAAAGCATCAAACAGTATTAATATATGAATACTGCCCTCAAACCATACGCCATGCTTCATAAAAAATACTTATAGTCACATTTCTCTTGCTTTCATCTGTTTGTTAATTTTATCACTGAATTATACTGTATTTTACAAGATGGCCAATTCAAATGCTTTTTATTGTTGGTGAAAATCTTACCAACTATATTAAACCTATTAACATCCTCTGAGGTCTTTAGTGAACTGAGAATTTTAAAAAGGATTTCAAAAATACACAGAAGCTTGCTGATCATCAGATCTCATCCTCTGTGGTTCACTTCCACCTGTCCTGCCTTTGTTCTTTGTACTGCTGTGGTCATCGGTGCTGAGGTCTACTCCCTCTGGACATTGCCTCTTTCTTCAGAAAGGCTTATTAAAACCCCAGATCTGACCTGTAGGAGCCTCTCGCTATCTTTCTCCTTTACTGCCCATTTCTTTTTCTCTCTGTCCCCTCCGTCTTGAAAAACACACCAAAGGCAAAGGTGGTAATGTCTTTCCAGTTTGTGCCAGCCAGACAGGAATGAACTTTTCAGATTTTTTGGCAACTAGAACCAACGACTGTAATAAGGCTCATAAAATTCCTCAGCTGAACCTGCAATGTCACTATTTCTCTGCTTGTCTTCTCTCTATGTTCTGCCCCATCCTATGTATATTATAGGACCCTGTGTGTATGGAATCCCCCCCAAAATGCACCTTAGACATGCTAGTGATCACAGAGCACTGTGAACTCTGTATTTAAACCATGTATCCGTTTTGGATTTTATCTAAGTTTACAGCTAGACTTTTATTCATGCAGCCCCCACAGATGTATTGCTTGGCTAGCCAAGCATTAGACGGGGCCAGAGATGTGGATGATGCACTGGCTTGCTACTGAATGGTGAGCACGCTGTTGCTATGTATAGGCCCAGAGCGCTGAGAAGAATGGATTGGGAGAATATAAGATTGATGGCTTCTGTCAGGGGTAATCATGAACACTCTTATTTTCATCACTGTGAATTTAAAACGTTCCCTTCTTAAATATTTCCAGCTGAAACAGCTGTCTCCCTCTTTACCTGCATTTACTTTCAAATTCGTTGGCAGGGTGGGGCGGACAGGGGTTGATTTGTTTAATTTCATCCAAAGTGATGCCATGATATTTATCTAGTGTTTCCAGAAAAGCTCACAAAACCAGGAGGGCTGTAGCTCGATTACATAGTTTCATTGGTTTATTGTGGTGCATTGTTTACAACTTGATAAGCTCAAACAGCTTGAGGTCCCAGAGAAGCACAATCGCTTTACATAACAGGGAGACTCTGTCCTCTGTGCCCTATGACAGACAGTAAGTCTTTCAGAGACACTGAATCACCATGATGTGGGAGATAATGAATACAACACACATCCTACAGCAGAACGTTGGGGCTATTTTTTACTCAATTCAAGGATGTGCTACTTTTATTGCCAAATGCTCCCTCTCACCTTTTGTTGTTTCTCCCCAGTTCAAGCATTTGCAGCACAATCACATCATCGTGCCCTGCAGCCTCTTCATTTACTCAGATATTTGGCTCAGTAGCACTGGGAAAATGCGTTGGATTCTTAAAAGCATGTCAGCCAACAGGAAATACGGTTTTTGTTTTTTCATCTGGTCTTTTCTTCTCTTACCTAAAGACAGTAGGCGTAGCTCACAGTCTATTTGAAAAACCATACTGTCACCCACAATGTATTAAACAGTGTTTTTAATAGTGATTTGCCTGGGTACATGCACATGCACCATGTAGGAACTAGGGATATAGTACTTAAGTGACCGCTCTATCTGCAGCTCTATTAGCTATTAACCTCAGTGCGACTCAGGTGAACACAAAATGAGTTGAGCAAGTCTGACAGATTTCCCACTGGCCCAGAATTCATTGCCTCCAGTCGGGCCAAAACTGTGTAGCAACATAATCCAAATATGCTCCGAGGATCAAAAGTTGAGCTTGGAAAATTGAATGATGCTGAGAAAACAAGCATTGTCATTATCGCTGTAACAAAAACTGGATGCTGCAGTATTAAACCTTACATAATAATTGAGGGCAATAACTGACTGCAGACTCGCCGATTTTCTTCTCATTATGTCACTCTTTGTTTGATGAACTATCTCCCCAGCTTTCAAGCAACATCTAACCTATAGTATTTTTCTTGTATTATTACTATCTGCCCCTCATTATTAACTAGGGGGCTTTTAACTCAAAGCCTTAATGCACTCATTCATAGCAGCCATGTCTGCTTGCCTCCAAGGTGCAGTCCTAGAGCTGCATACACATTTTTTGTTGCTAAAAATAAATGCATCTCATGCTTCGCCATCCTGAATTTCAAGCGGAGGAACACACCCAAGGAGCATAAATAAACGAGAGAAGAACAATGCTTACAGCTTGAACTGCTGGAGGGGACTGTCACTTTATGCAGCAGCAATTTATGACAAAACTGCACTTCTTTGAGTTTGGGCTCCCCCCTCCCCTCCACCCAATTCCCTCCCCAATATTCAGATCATCCATGAGTGAGGCTGATTCACTCACAAATGATTTCTCCTCCCACACAAGTTTTATTTGTAGGTCTTTGTTTGTAAATGATTTATTGTAGATATGGTGTAGAAGTCCTTCCAATAACTACCAGGGATATTGTTGGTTTTAGGACTGACGGTGATGTAAATCAGTCGGTGATGTAAATCACGTCAGAAGTGTTTTAGTTGAGTTGAAGACTTCAAATTTGATTTATTTTTCTGCGATATTCACACACTAAAAAGAAAAATCAGGGACTTTGGTTGTCATGGACTGTGTTCAATCAGTGAACCTCCTGTGGCAAACTAACCTCAGGACCCAATATCCAGTCCTTCTGGTCAAGCCAGCGTGTGATAACCAGCATCAGGCTAACATGGCAATAGTCCAAGATCAGAGGGGTTAATAGTGTGTACTATGTCCTTACCCTTACTTCCCTTAGGGGTCCTCCTAACAACTCAAGGCCTGGATCTGATGTGGACCTCAGGAAACATTAATATTAAGGTCACTTTAGTTTAATCTTGCCCGGAAGCTGAGATCTTGAGCTGCCAATGATGGATGCATACCATGGCTCATGGCCTTCCATCAGAACTGTTTTATTGAAGCGTAATACATCCTGTTGCTTACTTACACATTAGTCACATTACTTGTGGCTGAGAGGTCTCGAATTAACCAACAGGGGTGGAATTAATTCTATTCTGCATTTTTGTGAACACAAAAAGGTTCAGGTGGCAGTGACACCCACTTTGTAGCAGCAGGGTCACTACTTTGAGCCGAGCCGAAGTGATTTCAAAGAGCGAACAAGATACTTAATTTCACTTCACTCAAAAACACAGCACAGTCTGACAGCCAGCTCACCCAGTTCATTCTTAAAACCAAACATTACATCACTGTCGGCTGCACAAGCACTTCTGTACAGGTAATCCAACCTGTGGTATTTCCTCCTGGCACTCTGAAGACCTCTTTAAACTGTGAAAGTCTCCCATGAGCACCCACTTTTATGCACGTTTTACCAAACCTGTTGAAGGTTAAATAAGACCTTCCATCTGAATGGAAGAGAATTCTACTACTGTCAACTTTCTGTCTCCAGATTCTGTGTCTTACTGTCTAGTTGCTCCCTGACTTGGAGAGGTTGATTCATGTTTTTTAGGTGTGGGTTGACACAAGCTGTGAGGCTACAGTGAGAACAGCTTCAGGGAAGCTGATATATTATTGGTGGTTCTAATCAACAGTGGGAGGTGAGAACCTGGGTAGAGGGTATTGTATAAGAGATTAACTGTGAACTTTCACTTTCTCTCTGTAGTTGACCTCAACAAAATGTTCTCTGTGTATTGTAATATTGTTTGTATTTTTTATATTTACTGATAAATTATTAAAATGCCCAGATTAAAAAGTGAATTTATTATCTCCAGAAGATGAATAATAATGACAACAGCAAGTTGACATTTGTGACTTTTAGTGAAAACCTTTGATAATGTTTGAATGGTTCGCCATGAAACATGAGAAGATGTGCACAGAACCTGCAGGATGAAGCCTAATGACACTGGTGATCCCATATATCCCGTATAGTAGGTCAGAGTTTATTAAGTCACTTATACAGTAAAGTAGCATGCACTAGACAGATTAGTTCGTGGCTCCCAGACAGTGACTTCTAATAAATATGTTAATGCCACATCGTTTCTGATTAACTTTTGTGGTTGTGAGTAAAATGTGACCTTTGAATTCCTATAAGTCTGTAGGTCCTACATTTGATTTGACAGATCATCCTTGGTTTTACTACACTATACAACAAAAACAAAAACAAAAAAAACAAAAAAAACATGACATTGAAAATGAACTTAATTGCGTCAATTTGAGCTTAGTGCCACTGATTTGTTAAAGTCATCACGCTAAATCAAGTTGGTGAACATGATAAATATTTAACCGACTAAACATCAGCAAGATAGCGTGAAGATGCAGATGTTATCATCGGTTGCAAGTTACTGTAATTAGTTTCTAAAATACAGTAGCATGTTTAAGGGTATTTGGCTCACAGTAGGTGTTAGGGTATGTGCAGCATAACTTTGACATTTATATGAATAGAACAATTTCGCAAATAAGTAGAAGATATTTTACACTGCAACACTCATTTTTATGGGTTTCACCTCCTGCTGAAGAGTTTCTGCAAATTAGAAGATGAGATACAACATAAATGTACCAAGTGTACCCACTGCTCATATAACATCTTACTGATGATCCTTTACTAATTACAAAATTGCAGTGACAAATTTATGAGACCTCAGAGCTGCTTCTCAGGTTGAAAAACTTATTCAAAATTAAAATTTTATGTTATGACCTGGGAAGTCAAGGGGAACAGCAGCAGTTGAGGTCAAGACAGGCTGACCTTTGCTATTGACTCAATCCACACTCATCTGGTGACCTTAAAGTATCTCTTCCATCTTATGGGAAAACCTATAAACACTTTGATTAGTCCCAGCACCATTTAACTTTATATCCTCATATAGTGAAGCTCTATGGACCTTGCTTGCTCCCTCTATCCTGTAAATGACATATCACAACTACAGCCACTGTTTACAAATACATCCCTCCATCTTTCCTAATCTGGTTGCTATCAAATTTTGCACTAAGCAGCCAAGTAAGACTTAGTGAGTGAAGCCCTGAATTCTGTGAGAGTACACAACATTAATAACTCAAGGTAATGAGTTATTATCTACTGTCTTTATCAGATTGACAAAACCCATGGCATTAGCTCAGTGCTGAATGAGGGGATCAGCATCAATTAAATCACCACCTCTTATTCTTCATGTTCGGGCCGCATTAAGTATGACAGGTTAACATAATTAGTAATAAATTGTATTAAATTGACCATTGGGTGAAACGGATTCACAGCATGTTTCATATAGTCCCTGTTAATTCCCACAAAACAGCATAATCCATCATAAGCATGCCTTGCTGTATGCTTTGCTTTGTCTCACCTTATGTTAATGCATCCTCTTCTTTGGCTCCCATTTCCCTTTGCTTATTCTCCATGTGTGCCTTCTCTGAACACAAGATGATCTGAGACAATCGCTGTGCTTGCTTACAATTTGATTACCCGCTCTCACACAGTCTTTGCTAAAGATAACAGTTTGTTGATTTTTTTCACACATGCAAATACTGAAATTGTGGCATTCAAGTTTTTCCACATTTGTGTAAAGCTGCTTCCTCATTAGGAACTGTCATTTTTAACCTACAGTGATGTACTTACCAGAGAGGGGGCAAGGTGCATATTAAATTGGGCCTCTTTGCTCGAAGATAGAGACTATGCACATTAAGCATTTCCTCTGTCTCTTTTTTCTTATTTGAATTTTCAACACAGCTTGTTGATTTAGGTATTTCACAATAATACTTTATTTATCCATTATCTATCTTTATCTTTATCTGTCCATCAATGGATAGATAATCTTGGGGTTGGCATAAATTTGAAAGTATGAGACAACTAAATGAGAAATATGGAGAAATACTAAAATTTATTCCTAACCCTCAGTTTTGAGTCTGCCTCTGAAACCTCCATTTGAAGGGCCTCATACAGTCAACAACACATAATCCTAGTGGCAAGTGAGACAGGTTTTGTGACACCCATTTTTACAGTTTGTGTTATGATGAAATGTAATTTAAACACACATCAATCAGCTACACCATGTTGTGGTGGACAAGGGTCAGCATTTTTCAGCGGGAAAAATGTAATGCTGGCTATGATCGACAGGTGCCAGAAGACACAGTGCATCATAGCTTCCTGTGTATGGGGAAGACCGACCGTGCCAGGCTGTGGCCGTCCTTGAAAAATGATGGCACCTTTTTACAGTATGTAGTCTTGAAAAACAGCATAGTAAGTGCTCCTCACCTGGCACAGGGATAACAGTATATATGAAAATTGGTGCTTCAACAACAGCTTAGACAGACATTACCTATGAAAAAGAGTGAAAAAAAGGCCAGAGAGAAGATATTTATAGATTGCACTATGAATGTATGTACATGAATCCCAGACATGAATCCCAGACATGAAAAGTTTATTACATATGAAACAATGATAACAATGATCCCAAATAATCTTTTAGTAAAAATAGGTAATAATCTGTGTCTCTTTGCTTCTATAAATCCATTACAAACTTTGTATAGTATTTTAAAGCAGAAAGTAGAGCATCAAAAGCCTTCCAGCAACAAATAGAATCATCTGTAAAGAGCAGTATAACATTTCTCCAAAGAATCGTGCGAGACTGGTATTATCCATGCCCAGGAGGATTGAATATGTCATCAAAAACAAAAGCGAACATACATATATATGCTTGTTTTTTATTTATTTACACATCCTGAACACAAAATTAAACAGCATAAATACAATCGACCAGTGCATATTGGATTATGAAATGCTGATACCTGCAGAGAATACCAGAAGGGTATCTTGATATTTTGGCAAAGGAATTCAGCATTGCCCCACTTTGGAGGACAAGGATCCTGCATTAGGACCCAGCTAGTGGCTGCATAGTAACTGTATGTGGCCCCAGGCAAAGACTAACACTCTGGTCCTTGCTCTGATGTGCTTCAGTTCAAAGCAACCTCCAGATTTCTTTTAGAGCAGTGTTGAACTTTGGCAGCATCCTCAGTCTGAATACTGTCAAAAAAAAAAACCTAATCAGCAGCTAATGCATTTTAATGTTGTGGCCTGTTTGGTCAAGCAATGAGAATACATGATATACTTAGTTTTATTTCTACCAGAGAGCTTCACAAGAGCATTCCTGCTAAGTGATTATTTGAATTGTCATCAGTGATGTTTTCAGTGGCATTTACCCTTGTGTTATTGTAACTGACCTGTATTTCACCCTCTTTCTTCTCCCACTCTTCTACACACACTCACTTCATCCGACAGCACACAGATACCCACACACAGATACATGTGTGCTAACTAGTCTGACATGAATTACTTCTGCTCACTTCACAGTGATTCATAAAGGTCTTGTTGGTGAGACTCAGTGGAAGAGGCTGCAGCGAGGCTCTTGGGAATGGGATTAAAAAGATTTTGAAGTAGGGATATCAACTGAAAATGGGAAACAAGTTTGGCCGGTCACCAATCAGTGTCAACACTTGCTGTTGCTGTTGTGTTTTTGTCTCTTGCTGTGTTTGTCTTTGTTACGCATGTAAGCGTTTAACAGGTGAGAGCTGCCTTCCTTGACTCAGTCCAGCTGTTCTCAGTGCCTACAGTACATAATTTTCCACATCTGCAGTTGAGTAGAAAAGTAGTACATTAAAAATAAATCCAGTAAAATAATGAAAATTTTAGCAATGCAGAGATTTGCATTCCTCTTATTGAAATGTTCTCTAATACTTTGTACACTATATCCTACATCCTCCTCTGACCTCTGGGTACCTTCTGAGCAGTGTTTATTCTTTCAGGTGTAATTTTAGCTCATAGCCTTTTTCAAAACTATTCACGTTTTCAATGATACTGGGGTCTAAAAACTGGGTGGTCCATTGTAAAACATTCACCATATCCTTTTGAAATAATTCCTGAGTTGGCTTGGCTTTGTGCTCATTTGTGCTTTGTGATCATTGGCTTATTAAGGGATCCACTGGCTCTTCCTTTTTAACTTTTCTTCACTGATTGCAAGAGGCTTTGGTTTAAACGCTTCTGAAATTGTGCCTGATGCAGACATACATCCCCAAAAAACAAATAATTCAACTTCTTGTTCAAATATTGATTTTGCTTATTCAGCTTGCTGCCTTATCATCCTGCATGCTTTTCTACCGAACAATCCAGACTTGTCTAGACTTCCAGTGACAGGGAGATGTGGTCTTTTTATACAATGCATCGCTTAATTTTCTTAGTCTTCCACTTTTTGGTGTGTCCATGTTTAAAGATTTCAAGCTCCTCTGGTGGGATTCGGAGGCATTCCCAGGCCAGATGAGATATATAATCTCTCCAGCATGTTCTGGGTCTACTCTGGGCCCACCTGGAAGAGCAGTAGTCCCACTCCAAGCTCCCTCCGGATGTCTGTGCTCTTAACCCTGTAACTAAGGCTAAGCCTGGCCACCCTATGGAGGAAACTCATTTAGGCTGCTTGTATTTTGCAGTCTTATTCTATTGGTCGCTACCCAGAGCACATGACCATATGTGAGGGTTGAAATGTAGACCGACGAATAAATTGTTAATTTAGAGTCACCGGCTAACCTAACATGCATTTCTCTTGACTTTGGGAGGAAACCAGAGTACCTGGAAAAAACCTACTCATTACGCAGTGTGTAGGACACCTCTATGTGCTGAAGTCCTTCTCAGTCCACAAAGTTCATTTTTGGACCAACTTTGCATTATTGGATAAGTAATGTAATAAAGTTTGAGAATTGTAATCAATTACATTACTCATGATTAAAAAAGGAAATTATTCCTGTAACAATTATCTTTACATAGACCGTAATTGCAATTGCATTTTTCTTGGATTATAAGACTAATTCTATTGAATGTACACATTACTTTACACTTTTACTATGTCTGTTATGCCCCTGTCAATTAAAAAGCAGACACATGTATATAAATTAAATCATTAGCAGCTGTAATTTAGTGCTTAAGGCTACTGTAAATAGCTAATGTTAGCATGGAAACGCACACCACTAAGATTGCAAACTTAGTAAACAGCATTATGCTAAACATCAGCATCTATCATTGAAAAATAGAAAAACTGAAGTAAAATGCAAAAGTACTGCTTTTGCATTTTACTTTAAAATGCAAAAGTAAAATGCTGTAGTGCAGCAATTACACATACTGTCATAATGATGATAAGAGTGGCACCTGTGTGCAGTACAGCTCCATGAAGTGGCTTTATCTGCTGTTTGGCTGTTCCAGCAATGACTGGTAACTAGTTTTTGTATGATACATCTAGAGTGCACCCAGACATAGTCAGTAGCACTTTTTTCATTTTACTGCTGTGGAATTAGGCCAGTAAAACAACGGGGACAGGCACTTATGCTAATTGCATTTTACTGTCAGATGTGTCCATGTTCACCTCCGTTCCCCAGAGTGACATGCAATCTTCCTCCATCAAAATCAATGCTTGGGTGCCCTTGTGTTGCATTTTTGTGTTCATTTTTAAAATTTTATTTTTCCAGACTATAAAGGCTTAATATAGTTCAGTATTTGAATTATTCCAGTCACATACAGTTCATGTGTTCCTTATGGTATATTATTACTTACTTAGTTTCCGCCCTCAGATGTTGTCAGTACACTTAATTTTTCTGATCTGATTTTGTCCAGATTAACATCACAGCAAATCATTTAACACACTGATTGACTTTACGGCTCTAATGTTCCGGCTGACTTTGGAGAAAAAAGCGAATGAGAGACAAGGATCTGAACTGGACTGTCGCTATCACTTCCATCTCCGAAAAGTCATTATGGTCGGCCCCCGCCCTCCACTTGCTGGCCTGCCACGCTCTGCAGAGAGGAAAATACCATTAGAGGGGAAAGTATTTCAATTGTCTTCTTCAGACTAAGGAGTGTTGATGCCTGCAGAGCCCAGGGGACCTGTAGTGTTTTTTAAAATCAGTTCCGTGGTGGGATTGACTCCGGGGATTGAGGGTTGGTCCGGTTTCTCTCTTCTGCTGGAAGACATAAGCTGGGTCTTTAATAGTTCACACAGATTAACTTGCACCAAAACATTTGATGCATTAATTGAATCTTTCTGTAATTGTCTGCCTTCTACTACGTTGTTTTTTTTTCTTTGCGTCATCCCTGCAAAAAATAACAGTATGACAATATCAAATTATCTCTCATTTTCTACTAACTCCTCAGTGGCTGGAAAGACAGCAAAGGATGGGACCTCTAGAGCATGTTGCTACGGCAACCAAGAACAGTTCTGAGGGTTCCTCTAACAAGTTGCCGGGGAATGCAGCCCTAGCTATTACATAAGATGTGACTTACTCTCTTTCTTTCACACACACATGCGCACACACATCTACACTCACAGGGCTTTTCCTGTGGCAAAATTTCACATTCAGCATGATTTATTCATAGCTGGATAGCTGCACTGGATTTACGATACCATGTCAGTGTAGGTCTATGGAATCTACTGCACCACACTTGGCAAGAGTTTGCACGGGGCCACTGTCGGAATATCTGTGGATGTTTTAAATTAAAAAGTGGGCTTTGAAAAGATGTAGATTGTGGTGATGGTTTCTTGAATAATACATGATGCAAAGTTAGAATAGCAATTTGGCATCGTTGCTGCTGGTGTGTGGGATGAAATCATCACAGCAGAGTATTAGACAGGCTGTACATTTTTAAACTATGCAATAACACTTCAGCTTTTTGTGTTCTGTTCCAAAACACAAAAGAAAAACAACAAAGCTGGAAAACCAAAAGGTGTCAAGTATTGTCATTGAGGGAGAAACTAGGAACGCTGATCTTGACACTTTGTTACATTTCTTCCTGTCACCTATCATTCTATCCCCGCTGTGACGGGCAGAGAGAGAGAGCAGCAGAGGAGGAGCGCTGAGCGCAGCACAGATAGCACACTTCATCATTAGTGAGCTCATGATAAGTATTCAGACATTCAGCGGCTTCTCCTTATCTCGCCACCGTAATCTCTCTGCAGTTAAATACTATGGGCGCCTTCAGCTCGCCACTCTGTAGGTGAAATTGGATGTTAGAAAGGGGAAATTGACATTGTACGTTTGTTGAAACAGCCTGCCAATAGCCTAATCATTTTGTAGGAGATTAGTAGCGAGGCTGATATATGTGGGCGCAGGAGTCATGGGGAGAGGGGCACTTTACTGTAACTGTCTTCCTTTAATTAGTACTGTTGTTTACAGGAGCTCGGTAGACAACAGACACCCACCACCACTAGTTTCTCCCTGTTCTAACTTCCACCCTGCTGCGAGAAAGATGGCTGGGTGTAGGCTTTGATTGCTGGGAATGGTGGAAGAGGGAGTCTCCCTCTCTCTTCTTGCCTTCTCTTATATCCAAACAGCACTTTCAGGTGTGGAAGTAGAACCACCAGTGCAACTGAAAACTCTAGGAGCTACAGGGCAATAAGCCAAACCGTTTTTGTATATGCAAGCATGCATTAGTGTATGTTAAGACTGACTGTTTCTCATGATTCACTTCCTGGGGATAAGAATATGCGTTTCCATCAAGTAGCAACTTGGAAATGCTACTGCCAATTAATTTAAAAAACAGACATCAAAATGTTTTCCCTAAGATTGAATGCTATTATATTATGTTTTTGTTTTTTGAGAATTTGCCCCGGGCTGTGTCGTCACCACCCACAGTTTCGGCTGTGAGCTGCTTAACCATTTCCTCTGTAGGCTGTGGAAGAAATGTTCATCAGTAATGTTCTATGCATACTGTCCTGTTTGAGCGCTCTTCAACTCTCCAGTATAAACAAAGTACATAATGATTTTTTGATATGTAGCATCTGTTGAGTTCCATATTTACTTCTACAAACCTTGGTAAAAATACTCCATGCTACTCAGTTCTCTGATGAGTCTGAATATGAGTTCCACTTGTCTGGTTCAGCCACTTCACTTGTAAGTAATCTCAGTTCAGACAATGGGGGAAACCTGTTGGTCATAGCTTATATGACATATATATAGCATATGTGGCTCCTGATTTGAATCTGGTGGGGGTTTTTTTTTGTTGAAAAAGTTTAATTTGTTGGGGTTGATGGATCGGTCACAAAACAGGGATGAGAGACAATTGCCTTGTTTGTGTATTTTAATCCGTGATCTTTCCATAACCTTAACCATCTCAGCCTAAACAAAACTATGTTTTTTTTGTGACAAAGCAAAAAGCCAAAAAAAACAGAATTTGATGGCTGCAAGTTGGAGCAGAGGGGAACAAAGTACTGGACAAGTAATTGCTGTAAAAAAACAAAACAAATGGAGAAGCATTTGACAACTAATTAGGTTAATTGGCAACAGATCAGTAACATAAATGGGTATAAAAGGAGCATTTCAGAGAGGCAGAAAATCTTGAATGTAAAGATGGGGAACAAACTTGTCTAAACAGTTGTGGAACAATTTCAGAAAATGTTCCTCAATGTAAAATTGTGAAGACTTTAAAGATCCCTCCATCTACAGTAAATAATATCATCAAAAGATTTAGAGAATCAGGAGGACTATCTATGCACAAGGGACAAGGCTGAAGGTCAAAACTGCATTTCATGTGATCTATGGGCCGTCAGGCGGCACTGCATTAAGAACAGATATGATTTTCTACTGGACATCACTGCATGGGCTCAGGAACACTTCCAGAAATCACTGTCTGTGAACATAGTTCACTGTGCAATTTACAAATGTAAGTTAAGGCGGTATCGTTCAAAGAAGAAGCCATATGTGAACATGATCCAGAAACACCGCCATGTTCCCTGGACCAAAGCTCATTTGAAATGATCTGAGGCAAAATGGAAAACTATTCTGTTGTCAGATAAATCAAAATTTTAAATTAATTTTGGACCTGCGGACTAAAGAAGAGAGGGATTATCAGTTAGTTATCAGTGGGCAGTTCAAAAACCTGCATCTCTGATGGTGTGGGGCTGCATTAGTGCCTCCGGTGTTTGCAGCTTACACATCAGGATAGGCACCATCAATGCAGAAAAGTACATAGATGTTTTAGAGCAACATATGCTCCCATCCAAGGTCTCTTTCAGGGAAGGTCATGCATATTTCAGCAAGACAATGCTAAACCATATACTGCATCCGTGGCTTTGCAGGAGAAGAGCCCAGGTGCTGAACTGGCCTGCCTGCAGTAGAGACCTTTCACCAATAGAAAACATTTGGCGCATCATAAAATGAAACATCCGGCATAGGACAAGAATGGGATAATTTTCCTCTCTCCGGCAACCGGTCTCCTCACTTACCAGACATTAACAGAGAGTTGTTAACAGAAGAGGGAATGCTACACAATAGTAAACATTGCCCTGTTCCAACTTTTTTTGAGATTTGTTGCTGTTATCAAATTCAAAATTAACTACTATTTTCCATTAAAATGTTAAAATGTCTCAGTTTCAACATCTCATATACGGTTGATAAGATTTGTAGATTATTGCATTCTATTTTTATTTAAGTTTTATACATTGTCCCAACTTTTTTGAAGAGGGGTTGTATTATAATAAGGAAAAACATGTGTAACGTTGTCACTGTTGCACAAATACTGTGTTCATCTAAAGCACGTGAACACACAGGTGCACACATACACACACATGCTGAACCTCCTAGGTTCCTGTGGGTATTTTTCCTGGGAGAATGGAGTACAGTGTAGTGTGAATTCCCAGTATATGCAATCACAAGAAAAAGTAATTGCATCGTTTGTAATTTCCTGGGTTTCTGCCTAAATTGGGCACCAAGCACAATTTCTAAGCTGATAAATATAAGCAGTTGTGATCTTTCATAGCTTTATTGAACACACCTTTGAAACTTAGGAAAAATTAATGCAGTGTGAAAAAAACAGTGTTTTAATAACAGGTTGAACCACCTTTGGAAGCAATAACCTCAAACAAGCGCTTCCTGTAGATGTGGATTAGACCTCATTCATGAGAAATGTTTGACCAAGACTATTTATGTAACTGCTTCAGCTCAGCCATTTTCTTAAAATAGTTAGTGTGAACAGTTTACTTGAGGTTATTCAACAGCATTTATATTGGGTTGAGCCACTCTAAAAGGTGAATTTACATCTCCAAAGCCTTTCTGTGGTAGATTTACTCTTGGGTCAGGTACAGATGTTGGTTCTGCTGCATCAGCTTTTTCTAGGCTTTAGCCTGCTGAGAGCCACCCTCACATTATCCTGTAGGTTATCCCCTGGTTCAAGTCCAGAGGCAGCAAAGCAGCCCCAAATCATGGTCCTCCTTCCATTGAGCTCTTTTTATGCTATAGATAGTGCTATGTGTTCTTCCCAAACAAATCAGTTGGACAACATGTCTGACAATATTTCCCGATTATAAGAGAAAGCTGATTTCTCTAAGTACCCCGGTTACTTAAGTTCATGTAAATGGAGTGATTCATTGACATTAAAACCCCATTGTTGCCATTACTTTTTACAGGTGTGTTCACGACTATATTTTATCAGCTTAGACATATTGTGTTTGTTGATATTTGTGATTTTGGTAAAGATCAGATTACATTTATAAAGGAAACCAGGAAAGTTCAAACTGTACTTTTTCTTGCGACTTCTACTTGAATATTAGTTTGTGTTGCAATGTGCATCCCTGGTGTATGTGCATAGTTACCAGTACCCACACATGTCTGAATACTTGGCTGTGACATCTCTCTTTATACAAAGGAACATTTAGTCACGTTTCCAAAATAAACCAAATGACTCAAACTACTGTCACTGTGACAAAGCAGATCTTGGCTGTCGACTGTCAATAACAGATAAACACAGTTTGTTGTTTTATTGAATAATATGTCATTGTTTTAACACTTGTGACAAAGTCTGGTAGCGTCTTCACATCTGTGTATCATTCAGTGATTCACAGCAGCGAGTGTGGGGACCGAGAACAGTGTAAATCATAGATTATAGGATAGATTTATGTGACACTGGTGCCTCTCTAAATCACCCAGCATGAATTTCTAGTTTGATTTAAGGTCCCTTGTAATAATACTGTAGGTCCTCCCCATTGTGTGCTGCAAGTGTGTAAGCAATCACACAAACATACTATAGTACATGTTCCAGTGTGACTCAGCACATCATACCGAAACTGACTCTTTGTTTTTCATCTCGAGTCTCAGCAATGGGTGTCAGTCATAGCACCAAAAGTGAAAAGGTGTCATGCTGGGCCAGAGACAGATGGTGTATGAGGAAAAATACTAGTGACAAGGGATTGGCTCGCAATTGCTATGGGAGTTTGAAGCAGCTCAGTTGGTTGAGTATTGCATTACCAACTAAAATGATGTGGGTTCAATTTCAGCTCACAGTCGACTCTTGAAATGTATGCATGAATCGTCCTGTGCTGTCACTTGGATGGACAAGTGAGCAGGATATCAGCCAAAGCCATAAGCCGGAGCCTTATTTGATTGTAGCCGCTATGGGGAATATCATGAGGCTTGCAGAGCTGACAGATTTGCTATTTTGTCTTTTTGTTCACTGGTCCTTTCTCAAATCTAATAGCTCAGGCCGTTGCTGATTTGCCCCAGGGCTTGAGGACACAATCCCCTCTCGTTTCATATTCTAAAGAAAGACCAGAATATTGGCAAGACTGCATTTAACCTTTGCTAGATAGATAAGAAAGCGGAAAAAACTGAAAAAAGTATTTTTAGCCATTGTTGTTTTCGTTCCTGTAGCAGAAAAATTTTCAACCACAGAGATTTGAATGAATTTGAAAGCATGTAGGACTTAAAAAGTACATTTAGTATTTGCTACTAAGTTAGTCTACTGAGTGTAAAGGAGACATAATATAACATTAAGCCAAGCATCTTGTAATTTGGGGCAATATGTACAAGTCAACCTACTGGTTGATTTGTCCTGTTAGGGCTATCGTAGCCATAAATGGATTTTATTCATTCTGCAACAAATTATTAATATAAAATATCACAGAGATTAGAATACAAAGTTTGAGTAGTTTTGTGTGTGTGTGTGTGTGTGTGTGTGTGTGTGTGTGTGTGTGTGTGTGTGTGTGTGTGTGTTTAATATTGCAAAATGTGTATTTTAGCATATTATGTACATATTATGTACACAATTGTACAGATTCATACAATATACGGTAAATATTGAAGTTGTAGGATGCCTTTTGAGATATGATTATTTGTTCAGCAACAGTGCTCACCAATGAAATGTATGGTGCCAATCAGCAATCTGGAACTGCATGGGTGGATTCAGACAGCTTATTGAATTTATTGACAAGCAATGGTTAAAAAATGCGTAAAAATGAGAAATGAACCTTGAGCTAGGCTGTTCAAACTTCCACCTTACAGTGGCACCTCAATCGAGCGGTTTACCCTGGTTTCTGAAATATCATAGCTATATATTTTATTGTCTGATTTATGCCAATCAACTAAAATATGATTGTTAGGGCTTCTAGAAATGAAATTATTCTAGAAATTATTTTTTTTTTTTACTTCGACTTTAAAATGTTTTCTAAAGGCAGCGAAGGTCACCCTTGGCGGCGGTCCCGGTTAAAAAATGGGAGGGTTGCAGCAGGAAGGGAATCTGGCAAAAAAACACTCGCCAAATCTACGTGCGAAACATGTTCCGCTGTAGCGATCCTGAAAGGGACAAACTAAAAGCTGTCGATTTTTTACACACGTCTTTCATGTCATTTCTGAGGAGCTGCGCAGCACCGAGTCACTTCCATTTGCTTCAACAGCTTTCAGATAAGCATTGCCACCCAGTGGATATAATTGATGTTACATACACGACTCAGTGAGGTAAATGAGGATAAACAGCCAAACATAGGTTTTCAGAGTTTTTACTCCAGCAAAATGGCATCAAATAAAAAGGTCAACCATGCAGTACAGAGATATTTTAATGTAGGCAAGTCAATGGAACGTTTAACGACAATTATGTACATGTATTACCCAAAGTAGAACCAATAGAAGCAAGTTTAAAATCAGTAAATCAGTGAAGGCGTCCTTTAAGATATAAGGACAGAAAATTACTGTACTGGTTTTGCACTGAACTACATGATGCACTGTGACTTTAGAAGCACAGATTATCAATCCATTAAAGAATATTACAAGTCTGTAATGTGCTGCCTCAATACTGGGCCTCTCCCTACAAGTCGCCTTATCCTAATTCTCACTTAAAGAGCGCTGCAGGTAGCCCCCGTGCTAACAACTGCCAAATCTGAAGGTCACAAACCTCTAGTCTCTCAGTCTAGTCCAGCACTTTATTATCTTTTAACTTTGTTTTCATCTCTAGTTAGAGCATGAGCCACTGGAAGAGTGGGAGCTGTCATTGATACTCAGTGCAGATATAATGCTATTTAAATGCTAATGTGTTAAGAGGAGCAAAACGACCTTTATTCATACTGCACACGGGCAGAGCAGCAGCACCAAACAGAACAGCTTAATAAATTAGCCTCTTCCTCTGACTCTGTTTCCCTGCACAACTCATGTCAGATATAAGGTGTGTTTATCGCCATCAAGCCCAGAGGACACTGGATGTGGGTACTGGTTAAGGGGTTAAGTCAGACATGATTGTATGATTGCGGAACATATTAGGTGTTAAGTCAAAAGTGATTTTTTTGTGTGTGTCTCTCTAACAAGGCAGGGTTTTTTATCAGTGCATTGAAAAGGTGTGTGAATTGGCTTAGCCTTCAGTGGAAAGAGGACAGGATTGCAGTCTTTTTATTTTGTTGTTTGTTGTAATGTTTTATCTTTATTATCATCAAGCCCTCAACCCCTCAAAGTGAAATGGTCTGACACTTTTAGAAAATGTTGTGCTGAAATTTAATTGCCATCCAGTTTCTAAATTCACCCTCCACCCTGGCAGTCCATCTAAGCAGTTGGCACCCTTGCCAGGAAGCTGATAATGTGATGGCAGGTGCTGGTATCAGTGTAAAAACAACAAGCCCTCTGCCTGTCCACAGATGTCACAGATACTTGTCTCCCTATTTGCAGAGCATTTGCCAGAAGGATGCACACTCACTGGGAGAGCAGCTTTCCCTTCAATCCATGTAAATAGTAAATAACCTTTGAACAGTTTCGTAGGACTTACTTTTTGAATCGTGTGTCTATTTTTTTCCCCCTTTAGCTGAAGTTATATTCTGTATCAGCAGAGGAAGAGGTGAAAAAGGAGAAAGAGAGATGGAGGGCGGTTGGGTCTGTCATCTGTCGTATAATCCCAGGAAATGCCATAACTCTGCCAGCAGATAATTTATTCAGTGCAGCTCCCTGAGATACCTCAAAGAGTATTCAGCTGTCAGAGGAAGGCCTTAGAGTAAGGCAGTGACATAACTTCAGACATAAATGTAGCATCGCATCAATCAATAATGCACCGTCATCCTTTTGCTGCGATTACTAGCAAGCTGTGAACTGGACTCACTTGGGCCAAGCAAGTTCACCTGATTTGTCTGTTGAGCTGTGCTCTTTGATGATATTTTTGATGAGAATCTTCAACTTACATTATAGGCAGCCTTACAAAAACAGTTCCTCTTAAGGGAAAATTTCTTATAGTTTTTCCCCTTATCCATGCTTAGAATAGTCTGGATTAATTTTACATCAGACTGCCGAGTAGACATCCTCATATAAGACTGGTAAACAACGAGAATTTGTTTTCATCTCGACAGATGGAGGACGACAGCAACAGAAGAGCACGGCTGCACCTCAGGGGTTGAGATCTTAGACCTCATTAAAATTAAGTGGAAAAGGAATAAATTTGATCCAGTTTGAAAGATGAAAAGGAAGCATCCGCCCTTAGTCAAAGTACACTAACAGCACAGTAAGTCATTCTCATGATAAAGAAATAAAGGTTTTTTTCTATTTAATTTTGTGAATATAAGACTTTCTCAGAGCTACTGACAATAATCACGAGGAAAAAACTCAAGCACAGTGGCAAACATCCTTTGGATGCAGTCACATGCACATTGTCTGGTTTGTAACTTTGATATTAGAGTAAAGCTTATACAGTAGTATTTCAACGTATTAATATTTTGGATATATCATACTGTATATTGCCATTCCGCAAATATCGAGTTGTGTTAGGTTATTGCGGGGATAGTATTTAATTTATATAATTTTGGGGTAATGCTTTAGTTTACAGCATAATTCAACCAAATTTAAAATATGTTATATAATATTACAGCACTGTAGTCACCTGACAGCCTTATTATCTAAGGCTTTGTTCGAAGGCAGAAATCTCTATACAATATGTATGTAATATGTATGTAAACACTATCCACATTGGCGCATTCTTCATCAGCCAAAGTTACTGAAATTGAGTGCCCTGGGACTGACTCATCGGGGTCAGTTAAAAAATCTATCAATTTATGATAATAATACTTGGTTTTCATCATTTTAATAGTATATATGTTATTAGGAAGCTGCGGATGTTATACAAACAAGACTGCTTACAGATCTTAGGCAGTATAGCTGCATATAAAAACATCTATTATTTAAACATTAAGTCTTTTTTGCGTCCAGGCAGAGAGCACAGTGTCACTTGTCATGTCATTTGATAGAAGATGATGGATGAAAAGTTTGAGGTTTCAAAATGAAAAATATCTGAGGGTGTGTGGCTTGAAAGTAATTAACTTACCAGACTTTTCCTCATCGCTGCTTGAGGCCAAGAGCTCGACACTGCTTTAGTTTCTACCAGCACAACACTCTTTAAGTTGGTGGGGTAATTTAGGAGTGTGGAATAAATAGAAAAACAAAAATCTGTCTTAAATGTTGAGCTAAGTATGACAGTGTTTTATGAGTGCTGCGCTAATTGGTGAAGTACTCATTTAAAGCATACCATTGTGGGGGGATATAGAGCAGGAAATATTTAAATACACAAGACAGAAGCAAATAGCTGTTAAAAGGACAAGTCCAAATAAATCTTCCTGATTGGTCAGAAAGACAACATGGGGCTGTTCTGTTAAGCTACAATGTACAGTGGTCCTAATTTTGAGAAACAGCAGCACAAAGAATAGATGAGATGGACAATAACATGTAGTAATATATTTCGCTCATCGGTTCTTATCAAGTCCAGGTGTATTTTCTCCACAGCAGGGGGCTCAGAGTATAGATATTTAATTTTCAACTTAATTTTTTGTATTTTTTTCACAATTTCAGAAATTAAAATCTCTTAACAACATTCTGATTTGTTAATAAGTTAACATTTTTTCCTAAAATTCCTCTCTTTCTCTCTCTTATCATGCTCTGAAAAACTGTGTTAAAGTGCAGGGCTTTGTGAGTTGTATCACTTGTTGGAAATCCAGCTAAGATATAACTATTTTTTGTTTGTTTACTATCAATTTCACTAGACAGGATGAAGGTAAGTGTGAAATATTAGCTGAGGAAGCATTTCCACCATTTTGATGTGCAGCCATGGTAAAGTAGAACATAGTTTTTTCCTTTAATAATGTAGCACCAAAGAATTTTTAATGTCATGATCCTAATGCAATTCAAATGAAGGGTATTGTAATCACGGTGGACACAGTCAGTTTTGTGGCATAAAGATTGAGTAAATGTTTCCGCTGGTGAAGTTAAATACATTAGAGTAGTCTGCTGGGACGTCTGCCCTTGGTGGCCGATAACAGAGAATTGGGTTTTAATCTACAGGGCCTACAAAAAGAAAAGCAGGGAGGGTGCATTTAGTGGTGATCACCTCCCAAGGACGGCTATCCAGGCGTACACCTCACAGCACTCTCCTCAGGGTTTTGACGGATGACACCAGCACCACAGAGTGATAGGCTATTATTTCACTTTGCATTGGTTAAATGGCAATGCAGCCTCCTACTTGTTGCCTGCCCTTCTCCTTGTTTCATTCTCCTTTTTCCTCATGTCCTTCCAGCAGTATTTCATCACACCCTAGAACAGAAGGGGGAGAAAGAGGACAGCTGAGATTTTGTCTGTGCAATCTGTTGATTTCACTTCCACATGTCAGATGTGCTACTTTTAGAGTTTTTGTTGTTGTTGTTGTTGTTGTTGTATGTGTCCTTTAAAGTTGAAGTGGAGGTGGAGAATGAGAGTATGGTGGGTAATGACCAGCTTGTTTGAGGTTGTGTGATTTGTTACTAGGCTTTTTTTCCTCCTTCATCATTAAGTGTGAAATTTATTTTTCTGGAGAAAAAGTTTTTTTTAACCGTGGGTGCGATGTGGTTTTCTTTCTTTTGCTTTCAGACCAGCAGTATTCATGGTCGCCCTCGCAGTACTTCGATGAGGACAGCTACTCCCCTCCACCCAGGAACATGAAGGGTCTCTCCGGTGGCCGCCCTACCCAGCTTCAGCTCACTTCTCCCACCTCCGCCCACACATGCGGCCTGGCTGATTGTGACCATTCCCTGGACTACCATCTCCATCATGGTGACTCCCGGCCCCCCTCCTACCTACTTAGCCCAACTGAAAGCTGCCCCCTTGAAGGTCACCACCGCTGCTCCCCACGGAGCTCCATCCACTCTGAGTGCATGGTGATGCCAGTGTCCATGTCGGCCACTGACCACTCCATCTCTAGTAGCACTTTTCCTCGCATGCACTACGGTAGCGCTTTGCGGGACAGTGGTGGAAACACTTCTGGTGGAAGGGACTCGAGAGACGACGATAGATCATCCTCGCATGGTGGCAGCAGCAAAATGAACCGAATTCCAGCAAACCTCCTCGACCAATTTGAAAAGCAAATGCCGCTACACCGGGATGGCTTCCACACGCTGCAGTACCAACGCACCTCCACCACGACCACAACTACAGAGCAGCGCAATGAAAGCCCCGGGCGAATACGCCACTTAGTTCACTCGGTACAGAAGCTCTTTACAAAGTCACACTCTCTAGAAGGATCCTCCAAGATGAATGGTACCAAGAGCGACTCTCACCGGGACAGCTCACACCATCACCATCACCACAAACACAGCAAACGCAGCAAGAGCAAAGAGCGTAAATCTGACGGGAGTGGCAAGCAACGCTCAGGAGGTTGGTGGAGTTCAGATGACAACCTAGATAGTGACAGCACGTACAGAACACCAAGCGTCATGTCACGGCATCCTGTTGACCACATCAGCCACTGCTACCCTGATTCCATGCACGGCCACCTGGCAGGAGACCTGTCGCTAAAGACCTCCAAGAGTAACAACGACGTCAAGTGTTCAGCCTGCGAGAGCATAAGCATGGCACCAGAAGGCAAGTTCATGAAGAGGAGCTCCTGGTCAACGCTAACGGTCAGCCAAGCCAAGGAGGCCTACAGGAAGTCCTCACTCAACCTGGAGAAGCCCATGACGCCCACTGATCTAAAGCCCAACCTCAGGCCCTGTCACTATCTACAGGTGAGTTTGTCATATTTTGCTTTGTGCCATAGGGTTTGTATCTCACAAGCAGCACCACCCCTCTACTTTTTCTGCAGCTTCTAATTTCACCGATGCCACTTGATTGAGCAAATTCACACAATGATAAACAGATTTTGTTTACTTAAATGTGCGGATGGCTAGATTATACTTCTTTGAAGGATGTGTTGAAAGCAGAAAATGGTGAATTGAAAGGAGCAACAGCTCAAGCGATAGCAACAAACAATTCAAGTGATGATAAATTTTTTATATTATCTCTGACTACAGTGTTTGAACATCCATTTACTAAAATTAATGAGAACACAACAATCAACACAGAGGGAAATAATGGTCCCACAACTTCAGCCTACATTATACTACACAAAGCATTTTTTCCCTCCAGACATCATCTGTCAGTAGACAAGGAAGAAAAGTAGCTCATCTCAGCTGGATTTCTAATTGATCTAAAAGATGATGTTTCATTTGTCACTGCCCTGGATGTTACAGTATAAATGTGTCCTGTAGCTCAGCATGTGGCTGAAAGGGCCCAACACAGTAGGATGTATCAGTTACCTCCATAAATGATCTGCACCAGAGGGGAAAAGTCAGCAGTATGAGAATAACAGGGCCAGATATCAATGTTGATTTATATCAGGTTGCTTTGCATAGGTTTCAGCTCTGACAAAGGTTAGTATTTAGCTCAGCCTTCCAATTGGCTCTGTGGGAGATCCCATAGCACCGCAGGGATCAATTCAGAATGAGAAGTGTCTTATGGCTTTTATATGCGTGCTGAAGGGTATAGACAAAGCAACAAAAAAAATCCCAAATTGCAAATTTATGCAGGCTAAAATAGGTTCTATTACAACTCTGCTCAATATACAACAATGTGTTATCTGATGGCATTGTGTAAGTACTGCCCGCAGCCAAAATAAAGTGAGCACTTCAGCACACTGGGAAAGAGGAGGCTCTCTGCATAGAGTGTGTTGTATAGATTAAAGACCGTTGTAAACAGAAAGCCAATACATTACTCAAATCAGCCGATTCAGCCAAAGAAAGCATTCGGTTTGAGCTTACATCAACAGAAAATGTTTTGACTAGTGTATTTTTGAATAACTGATGAGCCTTTTGAACTGGACAGATAGTGCTTTCATCCAATCAATATTTTATCAACAACTTCACTAAGTGCAGTAATCTCTCACTGAGAGAATCCCCCCTACACCCCCACTCTTTCCTAAATGTCCATTCGGTCATTCAGCTGAGCTGTGTCCAAGTCAGAGCACTACAAACACTTCTAAAAATATCCCCCTCTCCTACTTCCTGCTGCAGGGCTATATTTAGCCCAAAGTTATCAATCCAATTCATGCAGGGTGTCACATCTTCCCTCCCCGGAGGAGAATCAATGACCTCTCACAGCGCAGGAAGATGTATCAAAGGAGAGAAGGAGAGGTGTGTGCCTCTGTGAATGACTCAAGATACTCCAGGAAGCATAAGAGAGGAAAGCGGCACAAGAGATGGCTGTTTTCGCTCCCCATGGCTACTGTTGTTGCTCATCAACTGGAGCGGTCAGGCAGAGAGACAGAGTTGATAACCAGAAATGATACCCTCCGCACACCGTGGGGTCACATTGAGAAGTTTTTACTTCCTGCTGCAGCTGAATTGGGATTACTCACAACTGTCAGCGTTGTAACAGCGTAAACTGTATCCAGGGAGTGTGTGCACTGCTTGTCTGTCCACATGTCAGTGAAAGGATGTGTGTGTTGTTTCTCACACACCAGATGCTTTGATGATGTGCGACTCACCTTGTTTGGTTGTCCTTGGCTGGTGACAGAGGGAATAAAAAACTTCTGAAGTGTTAAAGTATGGGAACACAAACTGAATGATGTGTTTTACTCTTGTCTTACTGTGTGTTTGTGGATGCAGCATGTGCGTGTGGCTCTTTGCATGTGAGAATGTGGTTGGATCATGTGTACAACTGAAAGATCGATTAACTGTGCATCAGGTAGGACAGAGACAGATTAATTATCTGACCTGGCATTAGCCATCACCCTCTTGCTCGAGCTAAGTAATTTTCAAATTAGCCCCAGTTAGCCCTCCCCAACACACACACACACACACACACACACACGTTATTATTCCATCATAACACTGTAAAAAAGGTAATTGTGGCAAAATAGCAATCTATTGTTGAATAGTTTTAAAAAATCCACATTGTCTGCATATAGGTGTTTTTCCAACCATCGCTCCTTCTCCACATTAGAAATCTATGTAATTTTGCCTGGACTGCAGTAACAACTAAAGTCCATGTGTTCTCCACCTTCTTTGTATTACTTCATAACACAATAACTTTGTCTTACTGACAGCTCTCAGTCCTTATTAATTCAGCTACTCCAGCAAATGCTGCTCTCTTGTCTCCTTATATACAGTACTGTAGTACACAGGCAGGATTAGTCTTTGATAGGTTTGCTGATAGGGCATTGCGGTGGGATTTAATAAGCCAATTAATTGCCATGTTGGCTTGCCAAAGATGCTGCTTGAAAGACTGGTGATTAAAATACAAAAGGGAAGCAGAAGAAAAACTGGCACTGGGATGGAAAACTACTGTAACACACACCTACACACCCAGGGTTTCCTGGGTGTGTAGGTGTGTTTTCATTAATGGGTTCCTGAATAGCTCTCAGGCCTTGAACTGCTACTTAGTACGATTTTGTCCCAGGAACCCCAGGATTAGACAGCAGTGTGGAGCTAAACCTTATTCATCCACATTGCCTGAGGTGCTAAGGTGGCTGTGTGGTCACCAGCATGTCAGTCAGCATCTGTTCATATTTGAGTTTTATTATCTCAGACTTCAAGTTTCTCTTGTTTCTACAAGGATGTTTTCTGGCTATAACCATTTACCAGTCAATTGCTAGCCACATTCTTCCATATGCTTCTTGTGTGTGCTAAGGCTCTGTCAAGCCAAATCAATAATAATGGCTAAATATGATGGCATCCTAATTCTTTAAGGGTTTAATATCAATATTTGCTGATTTAGTAGCATTTTCTTGCCAAGAGTTTATTGCTGTATTAATCTAACACTTCCTGTTATTTGGCACAGATTCAATTCAGTCCATAAGTTTGACCTGATACTGTTAAACTTTGAAGAACATGTTTTACGAGTTTTTAAACAGCAATGTCAGCTGAATGTGAAAGGAGCCAATTGTGTGCTTGCAAGACAGCAACTGATAATACAGTTTATGGTGGTGACTCTGTATTAAAGCGTAGTTAATGCCACATTTGTCTGTCCAAACCCAACCAAAGCGCAAGGACATGGTGGCTAAACTAACCTGAGGCCAAGAAGCATTTTGTAAATGTTCAAACGCAAACATTTTGTATGTGTTTTTTTCAAGTACATATACTTCACCAGAGCCAACAAGGCCACTATAGGATCATTATTATAGTTTTTAATTGCACTTTATATTAAAAAAATAAATAAACATATATTCATGTAGTCTGCTTTATGGTTATATTTACATTTTAAAGAAGATTTTAAATTTCTGTCCCAACCCGAAACCACGGGTATGATGGAGTCCAGTTGGGCTCGGTTTGGGTTTCAACCCTATATTCTGTAAGTGTTGTTTTATTTTGATAATTCTCTGGCTCCTAGTTGCCACAAATTAATTAGCTTCAAAAAAAGATGGGAGACACAGATGAAGATACAAAGCCTCTAGACTGATAGTAGTAAATAAACTGTGCAATTGGCCAATTAGTTTCCTGTTCACACCACATGGTTCTTGGATGTAGCAGCTAATGTGGATTGTCACAAACTGGTAAACTGGGATTTTGACAAGAAGGGAGTTAACACAAGAGAGTCACTTGATATAAATAGATTTAAAACTTGAGTAAACAAGTAAATAGTTGCAAATGGAAGAACTTCATGAGTGTGTAAAGTAAGTGCTGAGAACATTATTAGAAAACAAATTACAGAGAAACAGAGAAATGTAATTAATATTTAATATGTATGTATTTAAAATTTTTATGGTTTGGTAGTAATCTTGTAATTTAGTGAGCATGTCTTTTTTCATCACTTTAAATAACTTACGAAACATTAGACAAAATGATCCAAACAGTTCAGAAAATGCGTGTAACTCTGTTTCCTGCTCCCATTAAAACAGTCTTCTTAATTTTTTATATCACCAGCACACTGTATTTTGAGTCTAAATCATTTACAAATGGCATCTTTCTCTAAAGGGGATAATACCCTACCTAAATAAATGAAAAGTTCATGTTCATACCCACTGAAAAAAGTCTCTTTATCTAAAACTAACTTCGTATTACCAGATCTCACTCTGACTTGTGTTTGAATGCATATAAATCCATATAGCCATTTTTGATTTAGAGGTAATAACATCAGTTTCCCATGTCCTGGGAGATCTGTTCCCTCCGGTATGTCTGCCCCAAGTTATGTCTGGCCTAATCAGCTGGGAGGGAACTTTTAGGGGTCTTTGTCTCATTGTCTCCAAACACTTGGGCCTGCCACTCTGTGATAAATCTTGTTTTGCAACTTTATTTTGCAACTACTATGATGAAGTCCATTATTGGTAATTATGTTGGAGTTACATCAGACATGTCCCTCCATCTCTGTCTGTGTCTCCCAGGCCAGGCTGTCCCAAATTTGGGTTGTAAAAAATGCACATCTGTTCATATCTGGCCCAAACCTGGCAACAAAAGGGAAGGCCAAACCCAGGGTTATATTGCACAAGTATTGAATTAATTTGTTTTTTAGGCTTAAGCATTAAATGGAAGTGTGTTCTGTGTATAGAGGTATGGGTGTAGGACAGTAAAGACTGGGGTCATCACAGTATGAGGGAACCACATGTCCAGTCCTTTATCAGCTATCAACAATGTCTTTTTTTCTGTATTTTCTTTTTAGATTTCTCGAAAAAGTAAGTCTGTCCCTTTATTTTGTACTTTTATGTTCTTGTTATGTTATGTTATATAAAGCACCCGTTGGGTGAAGGATTTGATGTGTAAGTGAGTTAGTTTGTCCGGTTATTTTTTGCATTAAAATCTTGTTTAAATAGCCCTATAGTTATGCTCTTATTGTGTTCATTTTACAGATGTGCTTTCTTGTTTCCTAGTTTAGGAGGAATCCAAAAAGCAGGAATTCTGCATTTCAGCTGTGGGTTTTAAATTTATTTAAAGTGCAACCATGAAGTGATAGAATTTGTGATGAAGAACAGGTCTCATGAGTGCACAGACCTCTAGTTTGCTCAGGCTACTGTAGAGCGAGTGAAGTAACTCTGCCTGTATCGCAATGAATTTTTCACTGTGTGGTTGTTCAGTGTCAGTAACCTTTATTGTAGCTGCACTGAAAATATCTCACAGACACGTCACATCTTTTTCTGCCAAGTTATCCACAGGAATAAGAAAACATATCCCCAAAAAACAGAAGAGCTTCTCACAGAAAATGTTTGGCCATTCTAGCAGCAGGGATCTAGGGATGGAGATTTCTGTCAGTTAGCTGGGCCTCTACTTTAGGTCCAGCTAAAATCTCTTTATTACATATGCAATTGTATAGAGCTATTCATGGTCTCCCCAGGGTTATTGTCGTTTAATTTATACCTCAGGGATGGGGCTCAATAGCATTTTATTAGCATTTGATCCCGTCTTAATCCCTTTCTAAATTCTTTTCCTTATCCAAATAATTTAAGTTGCTTGTTAGTCAAAAAAAAGTCTGCTGTAGTTAGCTGTGATTTAAGAATTTGTAGTGGAACTCTAACTCTAACTTATGTATCAATGCCATGGATGTTTTGCCGTAGTGTTGTAGGGCTTTTACTATTTATCACGGCTTTAACATACATTATCCCTGTCCTCAATCTTTCTTCTTGTCTAATATTCACTAAAGGCTATGCTACATCTGCAAAAGCTAAAGAAGAGAAAGTAAGGATAATTACGTTATCATTTATGGAATACAGTTTAAATAAATTACTGATAATTTCCATGCTTTGTGCACTCAGTGTTACCTGAAGGTGAACTCATGCTTACTCTGCTACAAGCCGCCAAATTTGTGTCATAATCTGGAATAACTGCAACAGCAGGTGGAGCATTTATTATTCTGAAATTGTCAAAAAAAAATTATAAATGGTGGATACTAAAATAGATAAGCAAATGACTTGTAATTGTCCTCTGAGTATCTTCTCACTATGACATTTTGCAGTTGTTCCATTGACTGTCCTGTTACATGGTCATTCTTGTCTCCTTTGTAGAGCAAAGCCAAAGAGACTAAACTGAATGGGATCAAGTTGTTTTACCAACTTGTAACCAAATTCAATATGGAACCAGCTTTTAGAACACATCCTATCGCTCCCCTATAGCACCACCTTATACATTATATTTTTTGAGAATAAAGAATGGATTGCCATAAAAGTAGGCAAAAAAAACACATGTCTCAGAATGAATTGTAAAGAAATCGATAATACCCTAACATTTTATCTTGTACAATCACGTTTAAATTGTAGTCAAATACTAATGCTTCCTGAACAAATCTGTGTAAAACTAATAACATTCCCACCAGCTTTAGCTGTGCATTGTTCAGTACTAATTAGCAATGCATTCTAATAGCATTCTAATAAATTAATATGGTAAATAATATTCCTGCAAAATGTCAGCATGCTAGCACTGACAAATCGAACCTGCAGTACATAAGCTCAGAGCACAGCCACATGCAGCATCAGAGAGCTTCCTGCATGGCTGTAGACTCTTATCTTTTAAGTTGTTACCTACTAAGACTAGGTGGTTTGTATGTTTGAGATGGATTCAGAGTTAATATCAGAAATATCATTGACTTTTGCTTAGAGTAGCACTATTAGAATAATAAAGATAACATGGTGAAAGCGACTGACTTAGATTTGTCACACACCTATAGTCTGACGGCTTCCTCATCCTATTATTATTATTATTATTATTATTATTATTATTTTTATTATGCATGTCTTTACACTGCCATGCTAACATCTGACAGCAAGAAGTGTCCGTAAATAAAAATGAAGACAAGATTACTGTGCAGATTTCTGAATGCTCCATGTGTGGGTGGGTATGTGTGAAAGAGAAAGCCGAAAGAAGCAGAGTCGTGTGTGGTGGGAGTGTGGTAGGTGTTCAGTCGGCTAGTAAGAAATCTATGAAGTCATTCTCCCTCTGCAAGACGGGAAGAGGAGCCAGAGAGAGAAAAAGCAAACGGCACCTGTTCCAACACACACAGCATATCCAAGCAATCTTGTGGGAGGAAATAAGAGGCTGGAGGCTGGTGGGTGGGATTACCAATGATTGAACCTTTAAGAACTCTCTAACTCTCTCCATTCCTTCCTCTCTCTCTCTCTTGGCCATTTATTGCATCTTTCATTACATCGCCTCTATGCTGCCTCTCTCTCTGTCAGTCTAACTGGGTTTCTTTTCTTAATGGCAGTGACTTATGTTTCTTGCTGGGAGAGTTGCTGTGTATAGATGGAACCACAGAGTTAATCAATGAAATGCACTGCTGCACTGCAGGAGTGGTGGCGGACACCCACCACACACACACGCATAGAAGTACACACCACACTACATGTGACCTCCTACAGAGTAAAATATCAAAGGAGTAAAAGCAAAGATAGACACACAATGCTAATATGCCTGCACAGTCCTGCTATGAGCTAGTAGCTAGTTTTTTCACAAAGTTGGAGTGGCATAACAGTTTGATTGAACAGTATATATCAGTACGGTAAGAAATTCACTCACTCAAGTCATTTCTGTTCTTTATTGAGCAGAATCTTGATAATTAAAGGAAGTAAAAGTTCTGTTATTGTGAAAAAGTAACTTTAAATATGAATTTTCACACTTGAGCTGTGAATTTTCACAGCTCCCACAGACCTCAGCTCCTATTTACAAAGAGCTTTACAGTCCATCATCACCACATAATGCACTGTTGGACCAAACAGGATCTGTCACATTTACTGTATTTAGAAACAACAATCATCCAATGTTCCCTGATAATCCATACATCCATTATCAGTTTTATACTGTTAAGTTTTGCAGAGCCAATCCCAGCTGATATCGGATGAAAGGCGGCAGGGAACACACTGGACAGGACATAAGTTTATCTCATGGCTGCAGAAACACATTCACACCTATAATCCAAGATGGCTTAAAATATCAGATAATTGCACTTTGATGTATAGATTTGGATGGTCTCTCAGCTATGTGTTTCATGTCTTCAATTATGTGACCTTTAGGTCAAGGGTTGTGTTGATAAGGGTCTGTATTTTAGCTCCACTAAACATGCTGTGGTTCAGGCTTTATTTCTCTCTCTCTCTCTCTCTCTCTCTCTCTCTCTCTCTCTCTCTCTCTCTCTCTCTCTCTCTCTCTCAGGAGACACCCTGCAATCTCTCCAGTTTATCAGCAAGTCCAAATTAAAGAAATCTCACCACAGCTTGCGCCTGTCCTCTAGCATTCCATTCATTAATTAGACGTCTAAAAATATCAAACCCCTCAAAGACTTAATTAACCCATCGACTCCATTTGGTAGCTGGTGCATGGCTGTCTTTGGAGGGGAGATAAATTACGTATCAGAATATGTGTGTGGGGGGGGTCTCCTAAGATGTGTATCTGCGTGCACACGGTCTGTGCCTGTGCATGTTTCAGGTAGAAGTGTCAGGTTTGCAAGAAAGAAAACCAAGGAGCAGGAATTAATACCTAGACCCAAAGGGATTAAGAACAGAGATACCAACAAACCAAAAATGAGCACTTGGAAAATAAACAGAATGAGAAACAGACCAAACATCAGACCAGGTAGCTGAGTCCAAAAATAATAAAAGTCTGAGACAGGAGGTGAAGCTGGTGAAACATGACAAAATGCAGTCCAAGGCAAGATCATGATAGAATTAGATGCAGGATGGGTGTCGAGGATCTGGAGGAGGGATAGAGAGGGTGGAGGAGGGCCAGAGACAGGCTCGTGCAAGTCCATGGCTCAGGTGAGTCTTTGGGCAAAGGCAGACTGTCCATGTGAGCAAGCCAAGGAGAACAGAGGCCGGGCAGCCTGAATGCAGGAGCAAGGGGACACACAGCATTCAGGAACAGGGAATACTGCTGCTCCGACAGCTGGGAACAGGAACTGGCAAAGCATTGGTTGAATCTGGAAGGCAAGTGGGCACCATCTCAGGACCAGGTGAAATGTTGGCCAGCTTGGCAGAAGCAACATGCAGGATGACAGCCTGCCAGAGGGCAGGCCCCTGGATAAGACAGGCGTCGGTCAACCCAGAGACAGGATCAGGGTCAGGAAAGGCGGTTGACTCAGGGACGAAAACCTGAACAGGCAAAACATTGGCCAACTCTGAATCCGGCACAAAGTTGTAGACAGGAGAAGGTCGTGCCCGTATTACCTCCTCCCTGAAAGCTATCAAACCAGCCAGTATCTGGGGAACTATAGGCAGGCTCAACAACCAGGATCTCGACTTGATAATCTCCTCCACTTGACGTGCCGCAGCACAAAGCACCTCAGAATCTGTGGAGGTCTTCATGGTCTCTCAAAGGCTTACTAGTAGCTGATGAACAACAGGTAATTGTTCTTGTTGATTAAAGTCCCGGACAGGTTTAGATGATGATTCAGTTTCAGGTGTTTAGTGGGAAATGGGTTCATGATTGGGGGGTTGAGGTCTGGGGGAGCTGGTGCGGCAGGATCATCTGGCTGGCCGTGTTAGTGAGCTGTGGCTCAGAACCCATTAGGACAGATACTGGCTCTGGGGTTGACTGCCTGGTCGACCCCAAAACCAAAATCAGGACGGGGGCAGTGAGAGGCAAGGCGTCGGCCAACCCCGGCACAGGAACAGGTGGGCAAGTGGCTGGCTCGGAGATAGGCCAGACTGTGGCTGACCCAGGAACAGGCTCAGGAACAGCAACAGAGTACATGTCAGTAATGTACTTTCCAGCTGTGTCAGGAACTGGTAGTTCTGTGGCCATTGTAACCGCATGGTGGTTGCGCTGGGGAACTGAGGCAGGAACTGACTGAGGTGTACCCGAGATCAGTGGTTTGGTCAAAGATTTAGGTCTTGACTTAACCCTTAAAATAATATGGGTAAATTTGCCGTTTAGGCAGATTAACAGGGTGATTATAATTTAAACCATCTCGGAAACAAAACTGCTTCGTCTGTGCTCTGTACTGACCAAAAACTTAATTGCCTCCAATTGGCCCACGGTGACTGAAACTCCCTTATGTTGCTGGGTCCTATTTTTAACCAGAACCTAAACCTAAAACAAGCACGATTGCAGAAGGGAAGGGTACATATCAAGATAAAATTTATTACAGGCATAGCCACTCAACTAAGGAAATTAAGATGAACCCCAATGGTGAAGCAAAGGAGTATTCGTATACTTGAACATAACCACAATCCTGGACTAGGGAAACTAAAGAACTAGAATATACATACAAACTCAGGAGCTAGGAAACAAATATAAATCAGGAATCGGAAAACTAAAACTCTGAACACGGAGACTAAACATAAAAGGGAATAAACAGGGACAAGGCTAATTAACCAAAGAGTGAGTGAATGTGCCTACAACAACTGAAACGACAATGTCGGAATACCAAGAGAACTGAAGTTTCTGAACATAACTGAAAATAAAGTAAGGAAATATACACTAAGAAAACTAGGGACAGACATAAGGGGGGGGATTCAGGAAAGAAAATACACAATACAGAAAGCAACTAAGGCCAGATACAAACTATAAACCAAAATATGTATGCAAGAAAGAAAACCAAGAAGCAGGAATTAATAACTAGACAACAGCAAACTTAAGCAAATCCACAAAATCGAAACAGACAGAATCAGGAGCTGGGAACACACCAGGGACAAACAACAAGGACCTGGCAGGGAACTGTGGCGAGAGCTGGGTCTAAATAGGGAGGTAACGGGTGAAACTAATCAGAACTGATGAGGTGTGTGAAGTGGCTGAGATCACTACAGAACAGGAAAGAGTGGCTACAAAATCAAAGGCTGGGACAGGAAGTGAAGCTGGTGAAACATGACAAAATGCAGTCCAAGGCCAGATCATGACTTTGTATATTCTTGCACATGTGTCTGCAGTGTGATGTTTTGTGTACTAAGGCTTTTTTAATTTCCCATATATTTTTTATAATATAACACCCCAGTCTTGTCATGAAAATCTTTAAATACCCAAAGGACACACGATCAATCATGCCTTTCCCAATTCCACCTTCACAAAATGGATGTAACATAGGAGTCAAACACTGCTTTAATCCAGCATTCTCTGTAATTAACAAAGAATCAGTTTTAATAAAGCCATTATTGATTAATTGACATATACTAGAATAGTAACTGTGGGTGGATGTGCACTAATGGTGGATGTTAGTAAAATTGGTGGCCCAGGAATCTATTTTTTTCTACCATATAAGTTTAACCAACAGATTTGTGTAGTGTTGTCGATCAATTTCGTGTCTCATCAAGGTAACACATGTGAATAGCTTGTAGTTACACATACTTTCTGGTGAGCATTCCAGCTGTTTTTTCACAGATCGAATACATTCTGTTTCTATTTATTTCAAATAGTTATCACACGATCAACACAATTGTTATTTTCAAAAAGATGACATTTGCATCAGAGAGTGATTAGAATTGTGTGTCTGACGCATTAGTGACATTTGGATACAGCCTGTCTCCTCCTGACATTTGCCACAGCCGGTCATCTGTCACCTAGTTCATTGTGAACCTGTGAGTAGTGTGTTAGTCATTGACTGGCAGAAGAAAGTTTCAAAAAACACACATTCAATTTCAAGTATACTTTTATCCAGTATTTTAATCATTACACATAGTAGAAGGAGGGTGGTATTTTATACTGTCCTTGACTGCAGAGGTACTGTGAAGTCAAAGAAATATGGACCCAAGTCAGGTTTAACTTAATGAAATCTGGAGCTGGGTGGATTGGCACTATGCCGAGGCTCCAGCTGCCAGGATGTTAAAGTGACAGATAGATACAGCATCGGAAAAGCCTTCAGCTGCCACACAGAATTTAATGGTTACTGACAATGTCATATTTTATGAGTGCAGATCATTGACCATGTAAATGCATGTCCAGCTAAAGCTCCTGACCATCACACACACAGTCAGCAGAGTGCAACAAGGTAGATTTAGAAAGGAAAACAACAAAGAGGGCAGGAGAATCCAAAAATGCTTGTGCTTTTGTATGACTGTGGAGGGTCTCTGCCTGCATCTGTCTATTGTGTTGCTTTATCTGTTGGTGTTAAAAGAAGCCAAGACCCTTACTCGGTGCAACTGTTGTTGTCTCAGTAATTAAACTCTGTTTTAATGTTTAACTAAAGCAAAAGGAGACTGTATGTGTGAGTTAGAAAAAAGAGAGTGTGGTATTGAGTGTAATGAGCATGTGAACAATCATTATCAGTGCATTATAAGAGTGGGTGAAGTTAGCCAAGCCGATTTTATTAAGCTGCACAAACATCTCCACTACAGAAACCTGTTAGGGTCACATAATAACATGTCTGCATATTGTATAATAGCTTGTACAGTAATGGAGTCCCATTTATCTTTTGCAGTAAAATCATGATTCAGATAATAATTTTTGCTCCACAGGATCTGAATTGATTTTATATTATTATAATAGTTACATGTGCTCTGGTTGAAATGAATTCCATTAACCAATGTACCTGTCTTACCAAAGTCTATTGTCAAAGTGGATTAACCTCCATTTAACGGTGTGCTGCCAGACTTCTCACGTGTAAGATGCAAGATGTTGTTTTTTTTTTAAAGGTTGCTGTGTTGCTGCTAGTTTGGTGTAAAATATTCATTCTATATGCAGCAAAGACTGGCAGAGAGTTAGGCACCCTGATGTCACTTTAAATGGAATAATGGTGATGCTGAATGGTGATTACCTGGTTTAATGAGCGGAAGAAAATTGCAACATGTAAACTGTCTGACTTGTTAATGGCAGGTTTCCACATGTGTTAGCGACAGTATGATAGAGTAGGCATAGAGAGTTCATTTTTTGTTGTTTTGAGCCTTCTTCCACTTGCAATTATGATCAGCAGCTGAGCTAAAAGTTAGAACAGTGTCTCACTTAAGGTTTTTTGCACTTTGTAACCTGGCTGAACTAAAGAAAAGTTTACATCCTGAGCAGCTGTAGAAGCTGTGTGAAAACTTTATTGTGCATTGGCTCATCATGAAGATGCTGTGGTGTAGACTGTTGAATAGAACTAACTGTGCCAGAAGTACAGGGCTCAGTTTGAGTGTTTATAAAATGGAACATTGCTTCATCACTGGAAATTGTTACAGCGCTGTTTTAATGCTTGCTGCATTAAGATTTGCATAGCCCTCTAAGAGAAAAACAATTTGTACTCTGATAATGATCATTGTGCTCTAGCAATGCAGAGGTGTCTGTACAATCAAGATCTTTTAGTCACAGGACTGCTCATAACAAGATATGCTTGAAAAATACTGCAAATTGGTAATCAATGATATATTGAAAAATGAAATTGCTCTGATATGAAAAAACGATTTATCAGAAACCAGAAATGAATCAGTTCACCCAGTAATTCACAGGGGAGTCTGTGTAAAGCAAAACAGAATTAAACGAGAGTGAATATTAGCCTTAAGATCATCAGGTGGCCAAACTAACTAGTATAATTGTCCTTTTGCATTCATGATATACCCAGGTGCCCCAGGATGAGTGGGGCGGCTACCCTGGTGGTGGGAAGGATGACGAGATCCCTTGTCGCCGGATGCGGAGCAGCAGTTATGTTAAAGCCATGGGGGACGAGGAGAGTGGAGAGTCAGACTCCAGCCCCAAGACATCGCCTCAAAAGTCAGTGCGGCCAGATGCCCTGGTCAAGGCCATCATTAGACCCAGGGACCTGCTGGACTCCCAGAGGTATGACACACTCAATTTAAAGATTTTGTGTTTTACCATGTATGCTCTTTTATTTCTTTGCTTTGCCACTGGAATAAATGGCACAAAGCGAAGAATGTTCATCTTAATTTGAAATTATTTTTTTATTGTGATCACATAGCCACTAAGTGTGCGATTTGACGTGTCTGTGTCAGATTTTAAGGGGGTTGTAATTATTACATCCCATTAAAAACGTGTGCAGTATATCACACTGACATAATGGTTAGAAATCAATTCATATATTTAGTTATTGACTTTTGACCAACACCACATTATGGCCTTTTCTTGGGATCAAATGTAGGCACACTGTTGAGTTTTGATACTACTGCACCAAAGATAAAAACTTCTGCATAGTGGTTTTAAGGAAATGAATCTCTCGGAGTGCTGAGATAATAATAAAACATAAAACAATCTAATAAAAAGCATAATTTGAGGAATGGAATAATCGCAATTCACTGACATGCTGTGGATTATTTGCATGAAATGCTTTTCTCTGTGTTGCTACCTTAACATGCACCTTGACTCTAGCTTGGCATCTGTTTATGTTTTGAGCAACATCATACATCCCTCGGTACATTCCATATAGCAGTTTTGGCAGTTTTTCTATTTGCATGGGCCCACCGCTACATCAGTGTCAAACATTTGATAGCTAAACTCTGTATTCAATAGAATCCCTTTATATGTATTTCTATCAGTGTCTTCAACCATAAAAAATGTTCAGTTTGTTCTTCTGAGACATGTCCTATTAGATGTAGTGGAAATAGATGGCTTTTGTTTGAGGGATGGAAAAAACGCTTGTCAGATGATTCCATGACGAGACAAACCAAAGACAATGTCACAGTATATTAAGCACATGCAACTCTGTTATAGAGAGATACCAGATGAGTTACTATGATTAATAGATTCCCATGTCTGTGCAGCTGCTTTTACTTTGTGTTGTATAATCTGATAACTGTGTTGTATGTATTCTCAGCTTCTGATTACAATGTACCCTCTGTATAGTACCTCACATCCTCTCTCCATTTTCACATCATTCATTTTCAGCTTGGTTCACCTACATGTGCTCTAGGTAAACACCAACCATGTTGCCTTCACCTATTACAAAGGATTATGTTTCCTGTTATTTTCCTGTAAATTGTCCTTTTTACATTTTAAATCATTTTTCATATCTAAATGAAACTATTCAGATGTTACTTATCTTTTTTTAGTCCCTATTGTAGTTTTAAATTGGATAATTATTGTATTTATAGACATACTGTATAGACACCAAATTATTGCACAGTGTGGCAGATTAATCTTTTCTAATCGTTTTTTTAAAGGTAACACAAATTCACTTTTATACCCCCTTCAAAGGGATCTGTTCCTCTTTGTTAGCTGCAGAATGTAAAAGGGGTAATTACAGCTGAGATTCACCAGTCTATTTTAATAATGTGACAATTCAAAAAAATTTCCTAGACCTGCTCTTTCAAAACAGAATCGTTTTATCTGCCGTTGCTGTGCTTCACTAGTCGTCTACATTGAGTGCTTTATGTGGTGGCTTCCATTAATGGCCTTTAGCTGCAAGTGCAGGAAGTGGTGGTACAGTTACATTTAGTTTTACCACTTTGTTTTCCATTTCTTTGAGAAAACTTGAACTTACACACTGCTTGAATGGCCCCCAGAGTCTCCATTTGTGTTAATTGAAGTTGAATCGGCAAAGTGCAGCCAAGATGAGAGACCACTCTTGTTTTTATGACAAGAGCCACACAGAAGCAAATGTGATATAGACTGAAATAGTGTTAGGTAAAAATTATGTATGACAAGTTCAATCACTAGTTTTCTGTCTCATCAGTTAGTATCAGGGTGCTGTGTGTACTCTGAAACCTCAGTGATAAAATAAAGTTGGCTGGTACAGCCATTAAATCCTCCAAAAACTTTTGCTATTATTTGGACTTGTGGCTTGTGAAATCCCAGGAGGCCATCAAGTGAACAAGTTTTGAATGATTTGCAGAATGAGTTGCAGAAATATATAATAATCTAAGGCTATTAACATACCTTACAACAGATTGTCACCCATCAGCATCATGACAGGGCTGTCTAAGAGCTGAGAGAAATAAGTCTTAAATGTTAAGTAAATATCTTGTCTACAGGGAAAGAAATAGATGAGTGGATGTAACACTAATGTTGTCCATTTAGAAGTCAATAAATAAAATCAATGGAATTGCGTGAATGGACCACTAAAAGTAAAAGATAAATTTATAAAAACAACATTAAAACACCTAAAGCTTAGGATGCTGTTGTACCTAACAATCCGAGTGCTGCCTATTTGTTTTACTCAGAAAGGTTTGCTGCGCTGTGTAGAAAACTTATCACACTCCTGCTGCAACATCTGCGTAAGTCACAGTGTGTCTGTTTGTGCTTAATCGTAGAAATTGTAGCTGTTATAAGATACATTTTTAAATGGCCTCAATGTACACTGTGGCCTATGAGACACACAGTGTTGCAGTATGTATAGTTGCAATCAAAAGTTTTTGAATGGTTAACCTAATATTTGATGAAATGTCGCAAGTTTCAACTTTTGGTAGCGATCAACAAGCTTGGTAGAACTCTAGTTGGGTATTTGACCACTGTTCTTGGCAAAGTGGATGGAGCACAGTTACATTTGTTGGTTTTATGGCGCAGACCTGACTTTTACTGTAAGCATGAGCCACATATATTTGATGATACCGCTATAGTGCTCAGGAGGTGCAGTGTTTTGGGGGTTTAATGCCTCACCTTTACGTCTCCAAACATCTGGTCATTGTGGCCTATCAACTCAATCTTCTGATCACAAAACTCTCTCCAGAAGGCTTGTGGTCAGCTGAAGCTGTGGTTGAGCTTTAAGGTGTTGATATTGGAGCAGGGGCTTCTTTTTTATGGACAGCAGCCCTTTAGTTCATGGAATTGTGCTGAAAAACCTGCTTGACTGTAGAGAGTGACATTGGTGTTGTAGCAGAAGCCATTTCATGACATGTGCAATGTGCTAAGATGGTTTCCTGGTTCTTCCTAACCATCCAAACCAGTGTCCGCAATGCAGTACTTTGGGCCTTTTTCCAGGCCTTAGAAAGTGGCCCCATCTCCCAATAACTGATCATCTTGGAATCGGCAGTTGTTTAGAAATGGCATTTGACAAATAAAATGAAATGACACATTTTTGACTTGTGTAAATCTACAATCCTCTTTCTCAGACCTTCACTGAGCTTGTTAGACTTTCCTGTTTTATTGTATATTAGTCAGTGAGTGCTATTAAACAAACCGTTTTATATTGACACAGAGAAGCAATCCTCCGTAGTCAATCATGATTACAAATAGAGGCCTTAGGCTTGGCAAATTAGACAGTTCAAAGAAATTATTAAAACCCAATATTGTCATGACATTCATGTCCATGAGGAGTGTATATACAGTTTCAATGGCAACTGTTACACAGTCATAGTAAAGACAATATTACACATAATGAGTAACATTGATGGTTCCCTTACTCCCATTGTCATATCTGCTCTCTTAGACCTCCCGCTGCCGACCCAAGCTCATTCCCATTCAGCAGAGGTTTTATTAAATTGCTGCTCTCACACAGAACAGCTTTTTCCCTGGAAGCAGATGCCACAGCAGGCAACACCCACAGAATCTGCTAATATCGCCACTGTTAATCTGACCCTGATGAAAACGCGTACGTGCATACACACAAACAGAATTAATGATGAGCATTTGTGGCAAGAGTTTTTGTGATGTCTCTCTGCATGGTGACAGAAAGAAGCAGGATGGTACAGCCCCAGAAGCAGCTTTTACTGTCAGATAGTTCCTGCATAATATTCCAAATAGTCATCCTAGTGGATATATAATTATTTTTTTTAATTTAATTTTATTGCTCGTGATCAATTTAGGATTTTACTTATATGTGTCACGGTAGATGCAAGCAGCTCATTTAGATTATGATGTAATATATGAGCCAGCCACAGTGAGGAATGCTTTTTTTACATATCTTGCAAAGCTTCCCTTGACTATCTGTTCTGAACAGCTGTAAACAGTGAATGATTTATGAGGATACAACAACAGGAAAGGCAATCAGTTGCAGTTATTGTACTCTGAGGTCCCTCTGAATAATGGCTCTCTCTCAGTGTTTAGACTGAGAGTCTGCCAGGCTCTCCAGAAAGAAAGGTATTGACCAGCATGGATCAGGCTGTGTGGCTTTCCAGAGCCCACTGACAGCAGATGCAGCAGCATTGTTCAGTCAAAAGGGGAAGATTTGCTGCATTCAGTTTAATCATCAGAAGAGTCCACAAAAAGTGGTATTGCTGAAAAATCCTGATACTCCCCTGCACCCACTGTAAAAATGTATCTTTACTGTTTGGTTTCAATGAAGATATATGTTTTCTGTCTCTGCTTTTCTAAATCTGTGAAAATGCTGTATGCAGTTTGATATTGGTTTTGTGAAGCAATACACCACTAATCCAATACTGTAACCAGGTCTATTCTTGACCTGTAGCATTGTAGCTAAATACAGATATAGTGAGTGTTCCACGCAAACAATGTAATACATTACTCATTACTTACCACTACCTGTGCACAATAACAATTTTACAATAATGTTCTTATCACCTCCTTTCCTCCTGAGGTTATTGAGTGTGTCTGTTACATAGGGTGGTCTGAATTCTTAACGTAAGAGATAAAAATAAAACAAAAAACGTACAAATTTCTTATCCCAGGAGCAAAATTTAGGTATTACAGTTGCATAAGAAGAGCACCTGTGGTAACCAAATCTCTGGGCATAAGTTTGAATACAAAGCCAATAATGCCTTTTTCTGCTAATCCAGACCAAACTGTAATCAAATAAAATCACAATGAATAACATATTCAAGATTTCAGTATCAGATAATATATAGTTAAGTGTTATTTAAGTTTTATATAATGTTGAGAGAGGTTTACTAAGCTGCTTCAAGACAGCTTCAAAGTATAGCAACAGATGAAAAATTTGCACTTCAGTTCCCATAAATCAGCTTACATGAAAGAGCACACTCATTTTTGGAAACCTGGGTGCTCTGTAATCATTCTGCCAAAGATACCTAACAGACAGGAAACTAAACAATTGTGAGGCAGCTTGTGCAGAAGAGAAGTCAGTCAGTTTTGTTGACAGCAATCATTTATAAAAAATTTTAATCACCCATTTCCCTGAAGATAATCTTGACTTTCTATAGACCTGAAGAGGATTCAATTCTAACACAGGCGGCATAAAAGGCTTGTCTAGCATCATTTAAAATGTTTATTATCACCAGTTGTCTGCAGAGCACTTGTACCGCTCATCAGCTCTTCAGAAATGTGGCTATTTCCAATTATCATCCTTTGCACCATGGTCCTATGGTCCATTTCAATTACTGTTTCCAGTCCATGCATAAGAGGCACAACAAATGCAAGGGCCACATGACATGAGAGCTCCCATTCTATTATGGTCCATTGAGCTTGTTGGGATGGAATTAGATTGGATTCAAGACAGACGTGGTGTAGGTTACATTTCCTCTGCTCGTGTCACAATTTGATGTCCCGCTGGGGCATTGAGATCGGCCAAACACAAATTTGACAGCAGCAGAAACCTGAAAGCAAATCACGTTAAAGTGAGAACAGGTTGTCAGGTTATGTCACTTTCCTCCATCTCTGCCTCTTTCAAGCTCTCAGTCTCTTGTGTTGCCTCCTTGTTCCTCTCACCAATAAAGAATACATCACAGTCACAAGTTCACTGAGCTGGAACAGCCTGTGCGCTAAAAGGAAAGTTAGATGTCAATGATTGTTTTAATTAATAATCATTTAGAGTCAACAACTATAATGAATTGAATATGAATTCGGTTTTTGTGCCATAGTAGGACCTGTCAAAGACAGTTAAAGAATGCATTAATGATGATGAAAACTGAATGACATGTGGCAAATTTCACTGTTTACCATTAGCTTAATGAGTCACTGAATCAGGCAGTAATGATACAGTATGTCATGTATGATAACAGATGAGCATTTCTCCCGTTAGTTCTCAAGGTCAAAGCAGTTCATTATTTTGTGGCTACAGTAGACGTGTCATGCATATTTAGGATACTTTTCCTGTTTGTTAAGCTTAATCATACCACTTTTAATTTCCCCATTAAGAACATAAAACAATTTATATCAGTTGTTGGTTAAATGCTTTGCTCAGAAACATTTCAGCTGCTTGTGTATAACGATTGTTTAAGCCAAACACTTCAGTACCTTAAGATAAAGTTAGATTTGTAAAAGAGCTTGTACAAGAACCCATGTAAATACAGTAATTGCGAAACATATTAAATATGACCTTTTGATCTATTAACATTTTAGTTTCTTCATCAAGATGAGATTTACTCTTATTTGCTAATATACACATTCCAGACTAGAAGACATTCCCACTAAATCTCAGTTTGATGTTAGTCCCTCACTATCAACTTTGCATTTTTGTTATTCTACTGTATATGTTAACTCAATCTTGCAAATTCTTCTGTCTCGCAGCCAACATTATTTCATTTCCTTTGTCCTTGTTCTTTCAATAAAATGGCTCACTTTAAACCTTCCTCTGCAGAGATTACAATACAACAGCTAGTGTTGAAGCTGGACTTTGTTTAACCATTAAAGGGATCTTTCACGTTTCACTGGCAGCATGAAAGTGTGAGATTTCCATCATCCCATGCTTTATTCTGGCAAATAATGGAAGTACATTAGCACCAATCAGAGACATTAAAGGAAATTTGCTGTGACATGATTTGATAAAGGGCAAACACATTCTCAAAGCTGCTTCCCATTTACTCAGCTGACAATAATAGACATCTCTACTGAAATATGCTAAGTTAAGCCTTTACCAATGCACCTAAATCAGATCTTGCTTGAAGCCCAAATTAACTTTCATTACTCATGGAAGAATGTTGGGTAAATTTTTTTAATTAGCTAAATCTAATTAGCCACACAAGGATAAATTTGTAGTTTATGGTGTATTTTAATTGTTTGTGTTTTTGTGTGGGTGTGTGTGTGTACAGCATTTAAATACTAAGTCCTTCATTGCGTTTTTTTTTTTTTGTTAGTGTGAGACAAGACTCATAATACATTCCTCATCACATTATTTGTCTCTGCATACATGTTTCATTTACTGTAGAAGACATTTGCTAACTAAATGTAACTGTGACATTCTCCAACTTTAATTATGTCATAAAGGCAATGTCAGTCATTTTGTATCACCCTAATGTTTGCAGCACTTTGGTGAAAGCTCACAAGCAAACATTCAGTGCACCACAAACACCATACAGAGCCAGTTCCATTGGATTTGTACCACTGACGTCACATTCATCCGACTCCCACTTGTGGGACCCAGTAACTCTGTTTTCTTCTCTACCCACAGCTCTTACCGCCTGGATAAAATCAACAGTGACATGCGTAACTACATCACCAATTTTGCTGCAGACTTAAGGTGAATACAGGCTCGGTACCTTCCCTCCCCTTACCTCTCTGTTACTGCCACGTTGCAGTGGACAGAAATGAGAGCCAGCTGGCTTGCTGCCTTGCTGACATACTCAGTATGGGTGCTTCACAGAGCAAACAGTTGAGATCAGTCAATGAGAGGTCACCTGGGGCAATCTGTTCATACTGACAAATCAAAAGGCACAATTAGGCATAATATAGACATTATTTCAATTATGGCTATACATTATATGCCAACATGTTAGTAAGTTACTTTCTCATACAGTACTGAAAGTGGAGTATGTTTTAAGACATTTGTCACATTAATAAAAGAAATGCATTTTTCCTGTTTACAGCTTCTGCACTAATCTCTGTATGTCTCCACTCCAGGATGTCTTTGGATGTTTAGAAGGTTGATATTACTTTGCAAATACACACAAGATATATCGGGATACTTTTTTTTATCACACTGGCATTTTCCTTGCTGCCAAACACCCAACTTTATCGCTATAAAAAGCCTAGAAACTGCTTACTCACCTCTTCTTGCCATTAGAAATAGATCTGGTGTAGGGCTCACGTCGGTGCACCAAATGTGACTCACATCGTTTTCTTCAGCTTAGTTAAGGAATATTTCTTCCTCTGTGTTGTTCTAGTGATCGTCTCTCCAACAGATTTCTAACCAGGCGTGGGTTTCGAAACCTCTCTCTTGCCCTGCTGGGATAGCACATTTAGTTGACCTGGCTGACACCAGGGTGCTCTCTAAAGTGCTTGCTCACTAACTAGCTCCTGGTTTGCATTTCCCTCATTTCCAAACATTGATTGGACGTTTCAACACAACAGAAATTGAACTAGGTTTTTAAGGACACCAGTGATTTCATCAATTTAGTGAGAAGGAGCAGGAAAAAGAGAGACTCTCCCTTCGAAGGAGACACAGTTTCACTCTCAAGTTCAGGTACCGAAGAAGAAGCCCTCCATGCTTAAAAGCACTTTATTGTTTTTGTCATCATGTCACATCTATGGCCACAAGTCAGACTGTGTGTTTTCTATTTAGATCATATCGAATTGATTTGCTTAGGAAGCCATTACCATGGACGTATCCTAACTCAGTGCCTATCTCTCTTCTTGTCTCTGTTCAGTCAGAGCTACCACTTGCAAGCCACCAGGGACATGCACCCAAGCATTGCCCTGGACCCCTCTGCGAACTACAACTCTCCCAAGTTTCGCTCCAGGAACCAGAGCTACATGCGGGCCGTCAGCACCCTCAGCCAGGCTAGTTGTGTTAGCCAAGTGAGTCAGGTGAGTCTACCTTGTGGTGGAGAACAGTACTTCTTACACTGAGTACTTTCTTTTTTAGATGTTTTTAAAACCCATTTTACTTGCATTTATTTACTCTGACAGTCCAATACACAGTGTTTTTCTAGATGAATTAAATGACTCTAAGGGGGGATGTTCAGATAATCATCTCCCTCTTAAAAGAGAGTCATATTGATTTGTTAAATTTTTAAAGCTCAACTAATTCAAAGTCGCAATAGAACAACTTGTTTATCCTTGATTCTTGATATATCCAAATGATAATGGAGTGCTAATCATCATAAAAATCTGCTCAGTCATTTGCAACAACTCAGTATGACATAACAAGATGCACCATATTCGTATTATAAACTTAAGCAGAAACAGTTCATGTCTAAACAAACAACCTTTTCTCTGAGATGGTATGACCTTGAGTGAAAACGTGATTGAAAAATTTCTAGGTAACAGTAAATAGTTTATTCCAAAAACACATTTTCATTGAATTCTCGGTTGCCTGTGCCTGTTAGAACATATGCAATCCATTTGATTTGAACAGCAAGCCTTGTTTTTATTCTTTTATATGGGAAAGTGACACAGAACACAATGTCAGGCTTTACAACCGACCAATTAATTTCTTTAGCTAAACACCGAAATATCCTCATTTACTAAACAATTGAGAAAAATTGGCTTTATCTTCTTACAGGTGAGTGAAACAGAAATAAATGGCCAGTTTGAGTCGGTGTGTGAGTCAGTGTTCAGTGAGGTGGAATCCCAGGCCATGGAGGCTTTGGACCTGCCCGGCTGCTTCCGAACTCGGAGTCACAGCTACCTGCGAGCGATCCAAGCTGGCTATTCCCAAGATGATGACTGTATCCCCCCGCTGGCCTCCACTGTCACCTCCACCATCAGGTCCACCACAGGTAAGGACAGTTAGACATAGAATGTACTTGTGCAATGCAGTGTGTGACATCCTAGATGTACAAATGACCAACAGACACTACACGCTTACATTTGGCATTAACTGGATTAAATGGATGAACATAGAACAGTTGGTGCAAACTGGTTGCGCTGTCAAACAGCTTCATATTTTTTTGCATGAATCACTCCTGTATGTTTCCATTGTTTTTGATGGACGTATGGTTACCACAGCTTCCACTTGTGAGCTGTGCCAGTTCATCCTACTGTATTTTTAATACAGTGCTTCATCTGCTCATCCACTGGATACAACAGAGAGTAAAGCTATGAACCCTATTGAAAATCACAAATGGCAATTGTCTGAAATCGAAATATGATCAGAAGAACGATATGACTGCTTTTCCGCTACATTTTGGATACTCAAATTTCTTTATTGTGCCACATGGTGACACTTGGTAACATACTCGCAGCTTTATTGCAAACTGGGCACGAAATTGAGAAATTCTCATACAAAAACTATGCATTCTATACCTGTAAACCCAGTTTATACTGTGTTGCTGACGCCATATACTATGGATTTTCTTCACCCACAAATCTTTACATATCACACAAAGAAATTTTTCTCATTGCAAGGTCCATGTTTACACACAATAAGAAAACTACTCCGCAAAATTGTCTAGACCTGTATAATGGATAATGTCAAGCTGACCATGAATATACACGTAACTGAACTGTCAGTCATTAGTCACATATATCACATATGCAAACTTCCAAACCCAGCTGACATGTGCATTTATTTCTGGTTCTGAGACTTGATTATAAATTGCAAGCTGCTGGTGGTTTCAGCAGTTCTCGTGAGTGCTGGATTTACAGAGGAAATGGTACATCCTTGTACAGATGAAGAATGTGGGAAGAAAAGAAGAAAAAAGTGTCTGGAGGAGAAGTCTGAGTGGATTCCACCTCTTCCCTTTGTAGATTCATGAACTCACAACAACAGTCTGCCTATAATAGGGAGGATTAGAGGTGTGGACATCTGGAGGTGTGCTTTTGCTCCGTTCTTTATACCCATAAATGTTTGCTTACACTGCTTTCTCAGTAAACTCATGTATCTTTGCATTTTTACAAGACAGATTGTGGTATGTGATGAATTAGGTCAATATTTTGGACCTGGGGCAAGTTTTGCTTCAGATCAATTGGTCACATTTTCAATAGGGTTCATACTTTACTTCCTGATTGATGGGAACAGGTTTTGAAGCTTTGCTCATCTTTGCCTCTTTTCATTGCACAAAGTACACATTTCTTTACCTGGACTGAAAGCTGAAGAGCATGCAAAGACTGTTCTTACACTTCATTTAATAGATATATTGTTCATTCTCTGTTTTGTATTCTGGGAATTAGGAGTTTCGGCTTTGTGCATTGAAAAGATGTGGAGAATGCATGCCAAGACTTAAGTTTGAGAAGGCAGTGTAACCCACTAATTGAAATGAGTCAAAATGGGAGTACTTCAACAATGTAATGTATAATAACATTATAGATGATTAAAATTATAGTACAAAAATGTGTGAGGGAATTTCTGTGGTATGCAGATTAGTAAATTGGGGCGGCAATCATAAGTGTAACACTTAATTGTGGTAGATTTCTGCTATTATCTTATTTTGACTCATGGCATTCAGTGCATGATTCAATGTTACTACTTTGTGGCAATAAAAAGCACATTCTCTCCAGCTGCTCACACCTGTGACCATGTTACAGATGCATATTCACATTTGTCTTCCAGACAGAACTTATGTGCAGGAAGACTCTTGTTTACCTGACCAGACCAGTATACATGAGGATTTGCCAGAAACAGCCCCTTTGACTCATGATGATCTAGGCTGCCCCATCAGAAGAGATAGGTTTTACCAACAAGATAACATGGGGGCTACACCCAAACCTCTTTCTGGACCACCTGTTTCTCCAAGCCTCTTCAGATCCCCCAGATCTAGTGCCCCAGAACGGCCATCACCAAAAGCCATACAAGCCAGTATCAAAGAGTCAGCTACGCTGGCTGCAGCTATCAGCATGCAGTGGAAAGAAGAGGTCTCTGCTATGCGTCGAGAGCTTGCCGAACTTAGAAGGGACCTCTGTAAAGAACTTCGTGCTTTCAACAGTAATTTTAATACTTTCACGAAGCATTACAACACATGGTCTCCCCAAGGTGCCACCATGGGAGCTGGATCTGGCGTAGGCTTAGATGGAGGAATTGGAGTTGGGACGGGGACAGATGCAAGGGCAGGGATAGGAGCAGCCACAAGAGCAGGTGTAGGGGTAGGACTTGGAACATCTGCAACAGATAGAGGCACTGGGGGAGCTAGGGAAAAGAAACCCCAGATATCCAAAGTGTCTGTGGGTACCCAGGCCAGAAGCAAAGTCCTGGTTCGCCAAAGCACTGCAGATGCAGCTGTCAATTGTCCTGAAGAGAAGGAAGAAAAGAAAAGCGCTAGACGAAATCTACCGAAACAGCTCTCAATGGACCCAAGCATTCTTGCTTGTCCACAATCAATGTATGTGGAGAGTGCCATACCACTTTCTTTGGATCCAATACTTCCAGGTTCCGTTAGAGCAGTGCAGCCATTTGACTTATCTGCTATCTCCAGATCTCAACTAGAACCAGAACCACAAGTACCAGACCATGCAGTTGTCATTTCATCTGGCATTGTCACTAATGAGTCAGTCACCACTCATACTACAGTTCCACTTTTTTCGGAAACAGCCCCTGAGGCCACCCTGGATTCAGTGAGAAAAGAACAAGAAATACTAATCCCCCAACAACTAATAAATATAGGCCCAGCTAATAAACCCCAGTCTGATGTTGAACCATCCCACCCACATGACATTAAATACCTAGATGAGGAATTAAATGAAAGAGATAAGATACAGCTGCCATATCCAGTCCCTGTGGTTACTGTATCTCCACCAGAGGAACATGATTATGATATAATGTCAGATTCAGAGACCCCAGATCTCATCACTGTGGACAAGCCAGATTCAGTGTCTCAGGACCCTACTACTGTGTCTTCATCATATTCAAAATTGAAAGACCCAGATCCCTCAGACCCAACAGAATTAGAGCAAAATGGCACACACATAGCATCTTCATCTGACCCACTCTGTGACCCACTAGTCACACCTACACCTTGTAGTTTAGAGGCTGACATCATTTGTCCATCTATTGTTGTGTCAGAGTACTTGGACTCAGACTCACCTGCAAGTCCAACTGACACTGACACAAATCCTGATCCTATTGTCACTCTCCCAGATGATACTTCTGACCCACGGCAAATGATGTCAGCCTCAGCCTTGTCTTCCAGTTCTTTAGAAACATCATTAAACACTGAACCTCAATCTCAAGACTCAGACTGGCCACCACTTCCAGAACCACTTGATGCCACCCCTATATATCATGCTGATCTGGTCCATTTTGACTTAGTCATGCTGACTTCCCTAGATCAAGATGATCTTGACTCAGTATTCATGGACCCTGAACCAGAGCCATTTGATCTGAGTGTTGAGTCTTCATCTAATGCAGACGATTTAGAACCACCTTTATACCAATCACATTGTTCAAGTTCTCCTGTACCCACTGTTGACTCTCCGACACTGTTCCCTTTGGATGCTTTACAGTTAACAGAATCTGTCGGTCCAGATTCAGTTATGGAGTATGACCTAGCTCACTCACCTAAGGATGCAGCCTCAGAATTACATGAAGTCCCACTACCACAGGTCACTGTCACAATATCCCCCCCTAGTTCAGTATCCCCAGATACATCTCTGGAAATAGACTTTGGATCCACAAGTCCAGTGCCAGATCCTATCCCACAAAATACAGATCTATCACCATCAGATCTTGAAGATTTATCCTCAGTGGATCTGGCACCCGTGGAGCCAGATGTTATAATAGCAGAGACACTGGAGTGTATCGCTGTATCCCAGACGTATGTGGAACTTGTTGAAGAAGAAACCCCAGGTAGTCTTGAAAGGTCCTCAAGTGAGCAGGCCTTTCTGTGGTACCGGTGGCAAAAAAGGGGCCAAAGGCAGGAATCAATGCGCAGGAGTGCCAGTGTGGAATTATGGAGCGGGAGATACGAGTACAACAGTGCAGAAATCACATATGTATCTCTCACTCTGTGAACTCATACCTCATTCTCAGCAGACAAAATGTAGCTTAAAGTATAATAATAGTTCATGGCTTGTAGCTGCCAGTGCACTGTAGAGCAATGTGCAGATTTAAATGTCAGGGGATCATTGGCATTCAAGCAACCACTTCTCTGCACAAACCTGTTGTAATGGTCCAGGAAAAAAAGCATTGGTAGCAGCAAGATCCATATACAGTATGTCATGGACTGCAAGAATGTGATGAACTCTCTGTGGTGGCAAAATGATACTGAAAGCAGTTGAACTTCTCTGAAGCTGTTGTCACCTCTGATGTGAATTATCTTCCAGGACGATACTGCTTATTTTGATATCCATTTTTAATCTATGGATACACTACTAATAAATGTTCTTGTTCAGTTAGTGGATTACATTACAAAACACTTTAAATATCTATTCAAAAGACTCTTCTGGAGCTCCATTATAGACTGTGGATCAGGTGGCTTAATGTGTACTAGGTCCAGACATTTCTTGTAGTGATGATGAAAACTTTCTTTTCATGACTTATTTTGATCTCTCTATTTATTGTCACTCTCAAGTGGAGTGAAGTAAATCTTGGCAGTTATCATATAACTTTACCGGCTTATTGTTTACTATGTGAGCTATTGATAGGACTCAGTTATTCAAAACAAAGGACAATGCTTTGGAATAATGTTGGCACAATATTAGATGAGCGGGGTTATTGTACTGTTAATTTGTTGGGAAAAATACATCATTCATGCTCCAGTATAATTACTAACCAGTACAATTACGTGTGTTATGTAGCTTCTATGTAGACACAGCCTCATAATGCATACATGCACACACAGTGCACTTTGCAACCAAACAGATGACACATATACACACATACTTGCTGGATAATAAGTATAATGATAAATTTTATTTAAAAATGCCCAGTAAATCCTGTTTAAAGTTGTCTGATCATTTGACTATAGTAACACACAGCCTCACTGAGAGGTGATATTGCATTTTTACTGTAAGATACTTAATGCTCTTAATGCTCAGGAATCAAAGACTGAGAATGTAGTACAACTGGGACATACGTGTAATGATATATTGAATTGTGTATCTCCGTGAATAGATGTACACATCATTGTGTGGCTATTTTTCAATATGTGTGACACTGAATGATGAAGGTGATGTTACTGTGCATGAGAGATGGCCTCAATATTTTTTGCATTTCATATACAGTGCCTCACTGCAAGTATTTGGTTCTATTCAAAGTTTCATTTTGATAATCAGTGCAATGAAAGGAGCCTACATACCGTACAGAAGATCTCTGTTACCAGCAAGGAACAGCTAAAAAGCCAGGAAAATCTGAAGATATATCTGTGCTATCTGTCCAATTAACAGGCTCTACTGTACATGGAATCTCCCAGTGAACTTTGTGCTATAATAAAATGCACTGAAAAAAAAAGATCTTTAAGCTGAATATCAGTGGGATTGCCAAAAAATGATTTTCCTGTGTGTTATTTTGAGTTACATATGTGCAGAGCAAATCATGAGTTTACTAAATTCACTGAATGTGAAAGGTTTTTATTGAGATGGGAAGTTAATTAGGTTGTATTGTTGTTTTCATTCTGCTCATTTCACCAGCATAAAACATACAACCTTTTACCTTCCAAGGTCCCCTTTTATGTTTCATTTGCAGAATTGTTATTTAAAAATTAGAAGATAATTTAAACAGTTCAACGATGACATGGTGTTTATATAAAACATATAATCTGAAAATAAACACCATCAGGATTCAGCCTGCAATGAAAGATAATGGCATATTGGGAACTTTGAGACAAAGGAGATTGGTGATGATTATTTCTGCCTAATTGAAGGTACATTTTGCAGAGCAAGCTATACACGGTGACGGAGCTGTGTTGACCCAATGCGGGATTTACTGTGGTTAAAAGGCAATTACGCCAATGACCTTAATGACATGTAAAACAGCTCTATTCTGGTTTACATCATTGCTTCTATTGCTTTCTATACACACACATTTTCATGTACATATTGATGATCTTCATACAGTGCCCAGCCAAACAAAATAGTCACACATTCGAATATTTTGTTGAACCGCCTTTGATTATGGCACACATTCTCTGTAGCATTATTTTGAAGATTGATTATCAGTCAGAGTTGCATTCATTTTTTTTTTTTACCATGGTCTTGCACTGATAATGGGGGAGACAAACCACATTTCTTTCTCCAAGATGATGGTTCACCACTATCCTTAACCTAATTCTAGTTGTTTCAGCAATGTCCTTGGTTCTGTGCTTAATGCCAGCCAATAATTTGACCCTTCTGATACAGAGTCACAACTTTTCCACCGCCATGGGTTTATGTTGGATATGTCTTCCAACATAGTTGATTAAGAAATGAGAAGCTACTCATTGCATCAGTTAGGGGTTGATGCCAGCTGAGACATTACTCACTGCAGTAATTATGCAATTGAAGGCTCTTAGCTATTTGCTTGGTTAAATCCAGGTGCTGACTTTTTTTCTTTTGGACAGGCAGTGTATATTTGAAGGAGCATCTTGGAGAGGGATAACCTTTGCAGAACACATTTTGTGGTATGGTTACACCATACACCAGCTGTTTCTGTTGTTATGACTCTACTGTTTTAAAATTAAGCCAAATTTGATACAGTGAAAGAATTACTATAGCTCAAAATGTTGCTATGTTTCCCACCTAATGATTCCTATAGCCTGCAGGCACCCTATGGATCAACTATGACTTGTATAATGTTAATATGCTGTACTATACTATATGTTTGGGCAGAAATGCCCACTCTTCTGAATATCCATCCCGCTCCATTGTTGCAGGGATCCAGTTCTGCCTCCCCTCAACCTGCAGCATTGATCGGACTCCCCAGCAAACCCCAGGTAAATCTGCTACCTGGGGCATCTTCAATTTCTCCATTTCAGTGTGCAAGATGTTGTTTGAATGAAACACGAGTTATCCTGTGGCAAATCACTGTCAGGCGCAAATCAGTAAAGTTAAAGAATAGATGTTCTCTGAATAATGTTAAGTATGTGATTGTGAACGAACTTTTACATAAAGTCATCATAGACATGATAATCATGGCAGTATTAGGCTTTTAAAAACTCCTTTTAATATTTTATTTTGCTAAGGCAGAATGACTATATGTATCATATAACATACATGTTTAACAAACAAAAACGAAGAATTTGGTGCCCGTGTTTTAGATGATTTGAAGTTTTCTGACATCAACAAGGGCTTAAAAATATAACTCCAATTCCAAAAAAGTTGGGACAATATGTAAAATGTAAACAAAAACAGAATGCAATAATTAGCAAATCTCATCAACCCTTATTTTATTCACATAGAAGATAAAAAATATATCAGACGTTGAAACTGAGACATTTATCATTTCATGAAAGATATTTGCTCGTTTGGAATTTGATGGCAGCAACAAAAGACTGGAAAAGTAAGTGCTGCAAAAAAAAACAAATGGAGGAGCATTTGACAATTCATTAGATTAATTGACAACAGCTCAGTAACAAGACTGGGTGTAAAAGGAGCATTTCAGAGAGGCAGAGCCTCTCAAATGTTAAGATTAGCAGAGGTTTACCAATCTGTGACAGTAATTGCATCTAATAATTGTGGAAGAATTTTAGAAAAATGTTCCTCAATGTAAAATTGTGAAGAGCTAGATGAGCCCACCATCTACAGTAAATAAAATCATCAAAAGAGAATCAGGAAGAATCTCTTTGTGCAAGGGACAAGGCCAAAGGTCAACACTGAATGGACGTGATCTTTGGGCCCTCAGGTGGAACTGCATTACAAAAAAACATGATTCATAATTGGACATTATTGCATAAGCTCAGGAACACTTCCAGTATTATGCAAAGAAGAAGCCATATGTGGTCTGAGGCAATATGGAAAAAGTGAATCACAATGAATCAAATGACGCCGTGTCCTGCGGTCTAAAGAGGAGAGGGATCATCCTGCTTGTTATCAGCGGACAGTTCAAAAGCCTGCATCTTTGATGATTAGTCCCTATGGCGTGAGCAGCTTACACATATGGAAAGGCTCCATCAATGATGGAAAGTACATAGAGGTTTTAGAGCTACATATGCTCGCGTTCACACGTCTCTTTCAGGAAAGGTCATGCATCTTTCAGTAAGACAATGCTAAAGCACATGTTGCATCCATCACAACAGCGTGGCTTCACAGAAGAAGAGGCCGGGTGCCTGTCTGCAGTACAGACCATTCACCAACAGAAAGCATTTGGCGCATCATAAAACAAAAAATCCACATCGCCCTGTTCCAACTTTCTGAGATGTGTTGCTGCCATCAAATTCAAAATGAGCTAATATTTTTCATGACATGGTAAAATGTCTCAGTTTCAACAACTGATGTGTTGTTTATGTTCTATTGTGAACAAAATATGAGTTGATGAGATTTGCAAATTATTGCATTCTCTTTTTATTTACATTTTACACATTGTCTCAATGTTTTTTGAATTGGGGTTGTATATGTGCAGGGTCCAGACTATATGTACGGTACACCAAACATTGGACTACATCCCCCGTATAATGTTTAATATTTATGTCTTCAGCTCTCTTTTAGTAGCCATCAACAAGCTTCTGACAAAATTTGATATATATCAATAGGTTTGACATCAGGACTTTGAGAAGGCCATTCCAAAAGCCTGCTTTATCCCATCCACAGCCAGCTTTGTTGGATATTTGGGATCACTGTCCTGATGGAACAGCAGCCTTTTAACAATCTAGCTGATACAGTAGTTTAAGGTTATGCTGAAGAATCTATGGACTACTTATAGATTCTTAATTCTGTACAGTGCACCAGGTCTACAGGCAGCAAAGCCGCCTCAGAGTATGATGTTACTGTACTACTACTTCTACTGCACTACTGCTTAACAGAAGGTACAGTGTTGAATGGCTTTTTACTTTTACAAAAATACCTCTGGCCATTTTGGACATACGTGTACAACTTTGTCTCATCTGACCATAGAACTTCTTTCCAGGAGGGTTTTTCTTTGACTATGTAGTCGGCTAAAAAGTCTTCATTTTGGAGCAGGGGCTTCTTTTTTCCATGGCAGCTTTTCAGTCCATTGTGATGTAAAACTCATTTGACGTACACTGTGACAATGTGCCATGTTGGTTCCTGGGTTGTTCAGTTCAGACATGACTCACTAACAGGAAGTTAAAAGGCCTTGGCCCTGGCAAATTAAAAGACATTTCAGGACTTTCTGCAACACTGAATTATTAGTCTAAGTGAGTGTATGTATATTTTGGACTCTGAGTAATTGTGATCCTGTGTTGATCTTATAAACCCTCAAATAAATGAAGCCCTATGCACCAAATTCTTGGGGTTTTCATTCATCAAAATTGTATGTTGTACATTCATTTAGCATTTGCATCACTAAAAAAGTTAAAAGAAATATTTTAAAGTCCAGTATTGCCATGACAATCATGAATTTGATGAGTGTATGTAAACTTTCATTTGCTACTGTATAAGGTTACTGACACATTCATAACTAAAGACTTATTTACTATCCTACCCTAGAGTTTTTGAGCACAATGTTATTTAGTCGTAAAGTACCAAATTCTACTGTGGATTCATATGGAATTTGTTTGCCTCTAATTATTCTCCATCACAAACTTTAACATAAATGTACATATACATACACCACAGTCTGAATTTTTCCATTATGAACTTCTGATGATCAAAAAGCAACTCGTCATCCACATCCTGCTCAGTCTGCCTCCAGGCACTGGAGCAGAGTCTCTGACTTCAGGAACCATTACTTAAAGACACACGCAGCACTGTGACTTCAATGAACAACAGGACAGCAGGGCAGGCATAATAGCCAAGCAAATAAGTGCCCTTGATCCACAGGCCAGTAGGAACAGGTCATAAACATATTATATTTGCTGCAACAAATTTGTTTCTGCTTATACGCTACAATTCTGATGACTATTAAAACTTTTACAAACCTTGCATATTTGTAAAGGTAAACTTGAGAATTACTCAAGCTCTTACATTTTTGTTGCATATTTGTTAATTTGTTTCTTTGTGCAGCACTCCTAACGGTGCCTCCCCTCCCTTCACCCCACATCGCCCTCCAGCATATTTACATAGCCTTAAAAGCCTGCTGCAAAACACAATGCTGCATATTCTTATAGTAATAAATCCAATCAGGGAAAAAGACTCTTAACGACACGTCACTCCCCCCCCAGCTCAACTCCAACTTTAGAATTCAAGCCAGTCCTGATAGAGAGGTCCTAACAGAGATGGAGTGGTTGAATCACTGCCTTTTTGGCTCATGTTAATCAGCCTCTGTAATCCCATAGTGGTAGTTGTTTACAGTGTGTGTTTGTGTGTGTGTGTGTGTGTGTGTGTGTGTGTGTGTGTCTGTGTGTGTGAGAGAGAGAAAAAGAGAGAGAGAGGGAGGGAAAGAATAAATAGAGTACTCACACTAAATATATCTAGCCACCACTAATGATACCTCTGTCATTGAGATACTTTATTTAACTGTACTCGCTGTATGCTTTATTTTTCAGACATTTTGTTTATTGTGCTGTCTCATATACAAACACATTTGCCATATCGACAATTGTGTATGCTAATTGGCTTTATATGCAAACTAATGTTTATCTGGTTTCTTGAATGCAAAAATAATATATTATTTTGTTTTCTTGCAGTGTCTACAGAAACACTAGTAAAGCATTCTGTCTTCATTTGGTGTATATCAGTTCTTTATAATTTGATTATTTCACTTTTATAAAGCAATTAACCACAGATTTCTATATGTTTTTCATAATGCGATGTCCCCCTGTTGAGGGGAGGTAATGATCACTCCCCACTCCCTCCTGTGCTGAGCTTAGCATTTCCTTATGTAGGTCAGAGCCTGCATGCCATATATCAAAGATGTACATATTCTACACAAAAATAGCAGGCGTGAACGTGAACTGACGTGAGTATTACTAAACATAAAGCAAATAAGGTTTGCTCCAAACCCAGATTTCCTTTTTGCTAATTGTCCAGTGTGTTTAAACTATAATGCAACATTACAATGGTGTTAAAGGCTAAAAGGTTATAATTAATGAATTTCATTCACAGTGTGACCCATCTCCTATGCTTATGTTCTCAGGCTGAAGCTTTCACATTCTGCTTCTCTTTCATATGGAACATCAAGGAGGGAGGGAGGGAGTTCACTTCAGAGGAAATTTAAATGCTGAGCAATACTGCCAAAATGGGAGCAAGAGTCATGCACGCCCCCCCCCCCCCCCCCCCTTTCTTTTTTTTTTTGACCACTGGCCAGTTAATAATGGCTCTAATTTGGTACTCCTGCTGAATCATGCCCCCCTGAATAGGTCATCTCTTTCCTCCTTTGATATCTTCCTGCTCCTTGATTTATCCTCTGTCTTACACACACACACACACACACACACACACACACACACACACACTGTTCCTCACGTTTTTCTTCATGCAAAAAAAATACACTTTTTCCCCATTTCCTGTCGTAGCGTTGCTTCCCCATTTTCTCTTTCCCCGTTTTCACTACTGCATCTCTTCATCCATGAGCAGTTCATTTTGTGAATGGACAGCAGTGTGAGTAATTAAGCCCCTGAAGCAAAATGTTCTTCATAAACTAGGTGCTTCTAGCTATTTATAAACAAAACAAAGAGGACAAAAAGTGTCGCAGGTATTACAAAAAAAATTATTCCCATGTCCCATTTAAACCTAAATTAGATCTGATTTTGGCATAATGTAAGTATTTATAAGACAGAAGAAACAGAGTGCAACATGGTTTAACTCTTTCTTAAGAAAAAGGTAACCCATAATTTAACCTGCAGCTTGACTTAATGTTCTTCGTTGTTGCCCTCTTTGTCTTTTTTCTTTCTTCTGATCTTGGCTTTGAGGGACCTGGCACAGTCCCAGCTTTTATCAAAATGCACAAAACACAGCTCATGCTTTAGATGTTTCAGCCTGTAAGTACACCAAGCAACATTTTCTCTCAAAGCCTTGCTTGAGAATAAAGACACGTCAAAGCCTAGAATACGTTAATAACCTATTCCTCAGTCCATCTGTGTGTGGACTAAGGTCGTATTCTCATTTGCATTTAAAAGAAAATAATCCCCCTTCACCCTTTTTATCATGTTGATTCTATCAGTGCTTGAGCAGTACCTCCTCACCAGGATCTTCCACATATGACTATAGATTACTTCCCTCGCATTTTTTTTTTTTTTTTTACAATTGTGCATATCTTGTGCCACAGAGACTTTAATCTTGTCTTTGACTCTACTGATGTAATTCGTTATTCAAAACAAAATACACTATATTCTAACTTTTAGGTAATGTCCACATTTTTAACCTTTCACTGCCTTATCTGAGCTTTAAAAGTGAGCAAAAAAGGAAGAAGATGTTTCTGCACTCAATTTGCAAAGTTTGCTTTAAGTTACATACATATTTTATTTAGTAGGCAGCTCTGTCCCATCAACTTAATCACCATGATATAATGTTAATCTGCATTGGAAAATATGTCCCAAATAATTGTGTTTTTCTTCTATTTAAGTTTCCTTAAACCCATGTACCCAGGTTACAAAATTGCTGAGCTGTTGTTTTTAAATTTAAAATAATACAATATGATTATGACCCATTTTAAATATTTAAATGTTTTGCTGGAATGATGATGATTTGCAGATGTCACAAAAATGTTACAGAATCTGCTTAGCTTAGCAAGTTCAATTTTGTTTTTGCAGGATTTATGGGCCTTTATAAATAGATAAAGGGTCTGCAACTTGCTGTATTTTGCTTAGAAACAACCTATTTATGTGCTTCTTTTTAGGTTTTCAAATAAAATTATACTATGGAAGCCTGTTTCCGCCACTGGGGAAAGAAAAAACACATGATCCTCTATCTCAAAATAATGAGTTACTCAGTCGAATTAATTAGATACTTTCTTAATATTTTAACTTGGTCAGTGCCAGCTCTCAGCACAGGACATATTGGCAGTAGCCCAGGGCACCACCTCTTGGAGGGGGGGGCTGCTGCCCTCAGTAAATAAATAAATAAATAATATTTAGAGTTTGCAGCCCTAACTGGTTGCCCTTTCATTATGCTAGGTCTTGAAAATATAAAATGAACAAATACAGAAAAAATAAACAAGACCAACCCCCCCCTCTCTCTAGTTTCTCATTATTTGATTGATGGAGATAGGATGAGTCATCGGTGTGCATCTCAGGTAGCAGTTCCTGTTGACAGACATCAGCAACAAATCATATTGCTGGGGTTCAGGCAGCATTGACTGGAACAGGAAGAGACTGAATCGCCTGGTAAGGAAGGCTAGCTCCGTCCTGTACCCCAAGCTGACAATACCTGTGGATGGATGGACAATAACTTTCACCCTCTCCATCCGACAGTATAGACTGTGCAGCTCCTTCAGCAGCAGACTGATACACCCTCAGTGTAGGAAGTCGCGTTAATGCAGGTCTTTCGTTCCCACCGTTATAAGACTTTACAACTTAACAGTTCAGCTGAATATTTCTGATCATGCTTGAATACTTGTTTTTGTTTATAAATGCTTTACATTTAGACATTTACATTTTATATTTAGCCATTTAGCAGACACTTTATCCAACCGTACAGGCTGAGATGTGGTCCTTATAGCTCAGTTGGTCGTCGATGATGACCAACTATCGGAGAGAAAGGCAGAAATGCGTGATGAGACAGTGGAGAGGACAGGAAGAGCTGTGTGTCATCAGCCCAGCATTGACAGGAAAAGCCATATATACAATGCTTTTGGATATGCATTGTATATTTTACCTTTGAATGTTATTAAATACTTTAAAAATACTTTTTGCACTTTATACCATTCCTGTGAGCTGCTGAATTTCCCCGCTGTGGGATCAATAAAATTTGATCTCATCTTATCTTATATTTAAATAAAGTTGGCTTGGCTTGTCATCATAGCGTTAGATGACTTTGCAGCAAGGAAGTCCAGACGTGTACAATTTTAAATGAAAGCTATCAGAGACTTTGGATTTTAGTTTTTGCACAAAACCTGAACAGGAAATCTGGTTTTATTTATGTTATTTCGTTTAATGGAGAGGCGCCAAACCATGCCCTTGCCTAAGGCACCAAAATGGCTAAAACCAGATTTGGAATTGGTAACTCAAAAGAGCAAGAACCGTGTTTGAAATTTGTTGTTTTCCTCATATGCGACACAAGCAAATTAATACCATTATTGAGAGCTACTTTAACTATCCAATGACAGGAAGATGTGCACAATACTTCCTGCTAGTATGTCATTACTTTGACTTAGTAACTTATAATAATGAGAAAGTATCCCATTATTTTGACTTGTTTTTCCCCCAGTGGCGGAAACAGGCTTCCATACATCACAGTTGTAGAATTGGGGAGATAAAAATAATTCCTATTCCTAATGTCATTGATTACATCACCAAAGCCTACATTTATAATAGTATAAAAATCTTAAAAAGTATAAAAGATATTTAAAAAGCCATATACAAGCAATAATGTCCTTTATAAGCTGAACTTTTTGAAGTTTGAACATTGTTTCTAGCTGAAAGTAGTTAGGCGCCAAAAAACATAAGAAAGATGGAAGTCATAATAATTATTATAACAATTATTTTATTTTATAAATAATTATCTTTTTCGACCTTTTTCAGCCATCACCTATACACCCAACTACAAGAAGACCCCACCTCCAGTCCCGCCACGCACCACCTCCAAACCCCTCATTTCCATCACAGCCCAGAGCAGCACTGAGTCCACCCAGGACGCCTACCACGATGGGAGACACCCTCATGCTGGAATGTGGCCCTCTGATGGTCTCAGCATGGGGCTGAGCACAGGTAGGGGCCTGTATAACTCCACCGACAGCCTGGACAGTGCAAAGGCTGTGACTATAGCCATGGAGGCAGCTGGAGTCATGGCTGGGAAAAGACACCCATCCACAGACAGCCACAGCTCAGTTCTCACCTGCGATAAGGCCGTCCTGGTGTCCAAGGCTGAGGAGTACTTGAAGACACCTCGATCGTCTATAGGGATACAGGTCAGTCTTGTCCCTACATGTGTAAGAAAATGATCTTGTATAGGCCAAAGGAAGCATTCAGCATCTTGGAACCACTAACCTAGTGTATACATGGCTGCATTATAAAAGAGAACACACACACGTCCACGCACACACACACACACACACACATATTCAACTCAGAAACCATGCTTTCCAAAAATAGCAAGAGTGAGTCATCTTACCACAATCCATCTATTAAGATTCAGCTCATGCTCAAGCACATTTTAGTGAATGATTGTTCACTCCATTCATTCTCCTGTTTCCTCTATACGTTTGTCTCTTTCTGTCCCATCTCAGCCTCACTACATCTCTCTTCTCTCTTTCTTTCCCTTTATCATCTCTCTTTTACTTACTTGTTTCTCTCCCTCTCTCACTAGGAGTAATGATATCATGGACTTGTGTCCCTTATTCTCTAGTCGTGGCTTAGGTCCTGGTGGTATTTGTCCCTGGTCACAGTCTAAAGATTGCAGGTCTGCTGCAGAACAAAGTGTGGGGAATGTGTGGCAATTCATTACCATTGCCTCAGGGCAGTGTGTTTGAAATTTTACTGTTCGAATCCTCTCTGGACTGTGCATAGAAAGTAGTAATTATCTTTTTTGTGTTTATTCACTTCATATATCTAGGTTTTCAATCCCTATCATCATTGTTGTTCTTCCATGTAGATATTTATTATACTCATTTATTATTCATTTATACACATATTTTTCTTCTCTTAATATTCATTCGCTTTCCCATAAATCTATACATTTAAACCTAGTTCTGTGCTGACTGTCCAGTGTAAAGTTAAACTCTTGGACCATCTATATTTTTAGAAAAAAGCCAAACCACTTCCATAATCTTACTCTGAAGGTGTTTGAATGTCTTTGGGCTCGGTTCAAGTTTCTTGATAAATAAATGAAGCACACCTTAAGCATGATTGCCTTTTTTTTTTCAAGCTAGATTAAGAAAGTCCTTTGGCTCAATATCAATATAATACTCAAATTACACGGAAGCTATTGACTTCAGATGTTGCCATCAGTGAGCTGGCCAGAAAATAAATGATCCCTTCAAAGTCAATTGATCCTGCTACACTCACTGCCTTGTCTCACATCCAAAGTTAGAGAATTTGCAGCAGCAAGTTTTTTCCAGACATGACAATGGTATGGGCAGCACGGTTGTGGAGTGGTTGGCTCTGTCGGCTTACAGTTTGAAACCCAGACCAGCTGTGTCCTTTCTGCGTTGAGTTTACCTGTAGTTCTCTTGTTTGCATGGGTTTATTCCCCCTGTCTAAAGACATAAATTTTAGGTTCATTGGTGTCTCTAATTTGTCTGTAGGTATTTCTCTGTATGTCTGCAACCTCTCACTACTTATGGTCTAGGAGTAGGAACAGGATTTCTGCTAAAGGAAAATACTAGTCAAAGATACACATCCTATTTTGTTTCCAACGCTGTTTAATGTACATTAGATAAATTACCTTTATGTACATGTCCATGAGTAAATATATCAGACATAAAGGAACTCAGGAAACATATGAGAGTGACACTATTGAAGTGATTGAAAGATAATAATATTGTTATTGAATTTACAGAAAATGTCTTAATTTCCAAGAGTAGGAAACAGCAATATCTGCAATGTCAGACACCTCGAGAGACATCAGTGGGGCTACAGTTACAGTACTTTATCTGCATTTTACACACCATTAATATTTTATTGTTTGTTTTTTTATTGATCACTTGGCTGAAATTTTGCATGCTTTTGATCGCACTTGGTTACCTAAGGTTCTCACTACCAGACTCATTAATTTATGTAGTTGCTCGTATAACCTTCACCTTGCTACTCACTCAGTGAGCAGATCATTGTTTACCTGCTTTGTGTCTCACAAAAAATACAGTACTTACAGTTCATGCTTCCTGTTAGTCAGAATCAGAGTCATTGATCCAAGGATGATCAGCACACTGAACCACACTGATTTCTGCTAATTTGACAGTGCAACAGCATCAAGCCCTCATTGTCATGCCTCACAAAGCTAGGCTGAAAAGCAACTGGGGCACCATCTTTTCAAATCAGTACCCATGTACAGCAGCTTTAATTTGGGCCACTGATTATCAGGAGAGGGCAGTACAGATCAGATACTGTGCTGATGAGTGTGGAGTGGAACAAGCAGGACCCTGTTAACCTTGTTTGTGGGGGTTAGAGGAAGTGAAGGTGAATTTAAAGACAGTGTATCCAGAGAGCATGTGTGTGTGTGCATTTGTATGTGAGTGAGAGCAACAAAGCATTGGTGTGTGTAAAATCTATAAGCACTTTCAATTAGTAATGCAGCCTTAATAATGGTGTAAGTTTAAAGAAACATCCCAGAGGGACATGAAGTTAGAGAAGGTAGCAACAACATTTCCTCAGTGTTGTTCCAGAAACTCCCTGTAGATGCAATCAAACCTCTCTAACATTATATCACCACCACTTTTAAGTCTGTCAGATTGCCAGACATTCATACAGTGGTTTTGGGAAGTTGAGGGACACTCATTCAGAGTATGCCACCTGCTGGCAAAATGATCAGAATCCTATTCTTTAACCGACCATACATGGACTGATATTGCTGCCACACAAGCTTGGTGTTCAGTAGTTAAAGGAAATGACAACTTATTGCAGCAAGCAACTCATGAGACTTTGCAAATATTGATTTATCTATATTGCACAAAGCCACTGTTGACCTCATTATATCATATGGCCAAGCAGTCTGCTTCACCAACGGCTGGGCGTATAATTTACCCAAATTAGCCTGGCTCTGTATTGATTTGCTGTTTTCTTTCTTCACCTTCTATCCCAGAAGGTCAACATATTCTTAAACTATGATATTTGACCTTGTGGGATGTGGTGATGTCTTGACTTGCCATAGTCCTTTGGGACCACTCTATAGCCCCCTTAGCTGCATGTTTGTTATATTACTATATTTTTAATTGGAACCATAACAATGCTGTTTAAAGAGTAAGTCCGAACTTTTAACCTTAAAGACAGTCATTGGTTTTAAAAGTCAGCAGGAGGTGTTTGTGTGATTTGGATGAAAGGCAGTGTGCTTCTGTTCAACCTTTTGCTGATGCTCACACTTTCAACACCTGTGCTGACATTGAAACTGTGAATACTGATGCAAGATCTATTTATATGTTTGTGTGCATACTTATGTACCTTTGTCTATGTACACCAAAACATCTCCAGGGTAGGTAGGCCTATAGAGCAGATCTCCCAGTCCCCTGGATGTTTTGTCTTCCTGCGGTCCTTATCCATCACCGACATGAAGCTCATTCACTTTTCATGAGGTGAACTTTGCTCCGTCTCTAACACAAAATAATGGAGGTCATCTCTGCAAGCTGTTCCACACTAATTTCCTCCCTGCTAACAGCTTCTTCCAAATGGTTTGACATAATACAATGGCTCTCCAAAAACCTCCTCAGCTGAAACACTGGCCACTCCACACCAAGGTCCTTTTTAAAATTTCCACTGCAACACAAACAATACCCTATTTTTGATATCGCATTATAAGACACATTATGTCTATAAATATAGGAGATTCCTGAATTCAGGACAGCTACTCTGAGATGGAAAAATGGCTCCTACCTGTACAAGCAACCCTACAGTATATCTCTTTCAGTATTAGAGATGACCCATCAAACTCTTACTTTGCAGACCCTCTCTCTAACAGTTACAATGAAGATTGGCTCAGCAAGCACTAAAAGTGAAATACATAAATTACAAAAAAAAAGGGAAGAAGACAATCTTGAGCATAGAAAGAAACGGATTGTAACTATAAATGGTGAATGCCAGACAAAGAGAGAAGTGAAAGCAAATATTTTTTTAAAGAGATGAACAAATGGAGAAACAGGGAAACAGGGACAGACAGAAAAGCATAACAAAACTGGTGAGCAGTGACAGAGTTTCCATAAAGCCAGTAAAGCATGAGGCTCTGGGGAGCGGTGCAAGCAGCAATAAAGAGTCTCTGAGTCTGTGCTCCTGGCTCAGGATCACAGCCATGCAGGAGCAGACAGGAACATCATCAGTCCCTCTTTCTTCCCATCCCGTAATACATATACACTAAAGTTTGTGTAACTGTGATCGACATCTTTGAATACTTAAGAAAGACCAATCCCTATTACCTATCTTTTAAGTATTGACCACTGCTTTGGGATATTCTTTCTAGGCCTTCTGGGGAGAGTGTAAGAAAATAAAAATGCAACATAAAGTAGGTGATTTAACATTCTGTGCTATTTTTATTTTCTATATAGAACAGAGCAACATTAGCATTCATTTGAAGTCATATTTCTGGCAGCCGGATGAGTGTAAATCCATGTTCACTTCAGCTTCTAAAACTTGCTGCTATATACAGTATGTTGCTCTGCGTTTCTCAGCTAGTTACTAACTTTGTCTACATGTGCACGAGGGGTTTGCCAGAGCTTCATCACTTAAAACGGTGCCTGCGATCCTAAACTATGCTGATCAGAGAGGTGCAACTAAAGAGAAGAGAAGGCGTAAAGTTGGCAGATAACTCTCATGTTTATTATTACAAATAAGCCCTTTGACATTACACATAACTGAAAATATTGATTAGTGCTGCTGTAAGCCAGTGGGGTCTCAAAATAAAAATTATAGTAGAACTAGATACATCTCAGCCCACCTTCACAGCGCTGTAACACAGCAATAATGTGCAACATTCAAAGGAATATGAAATATAAAAAAACATTGTAAACCATAAACATTTGTAAGTAAAATAAACATAATTTAGTGTGCAGTAGAATAAACAGCATATACTCCTTAATTATCTCATAAAACTAAAATCATCTGCACGAAACCTCTTCAGTCTTGCTGCCTTTGCAGCCTCTATAAATCATGCAATGTTTTCTTGTTGACAGGCCGTGTCTGGTCCCAAACCAATAAACCCAGAAGCGCTGGAGAATGGTCGCTCACATAATAAAGAAGCACTGTTTTGTTTGTAATATTTCTTTTTAATAGGTGGAAGCGGCCACAGACTCTGAATCTGAAAGCAAAGGCTCGCGGGAATACCACTCTGTTGGGATCCAGGTGGAGGATGACAAGAAGGGGTGAGATAATGGCTCTAACTTCATTGGAAAAGCTCGATCGTTGATGTTTGCTCTCGCTGTTATAAACAACACGCTCAGCATCACTAGTATTGTCAGTCATTTCAGACTGTGTACATTCATCTCTGACTTTTATTTTTTCACCCCTCAGACAGGGCAGGTTCAAACGCTCCAACAGTGTTACTGCAGCTGTGCAGGCTGACATGGAGTTAGAGGGTTTCCCTACCATGGAGGACAAGGGCCTGCAGTTTGGTGGGGGCTTTCAGCGCCACTCAGAGCCTAGCACGCCTACCCAGTATGGAGCAGTGCGAACCGTTCGCACCCAAGGGCTCTTCAGCTACCGTGAGGATTATCGTACACCTGCTGAACCCCCCAGCCCCAGGGAGACCACCAGCGAGACCAACTGGCAGCTGGAACCACCCCCCCCACGTGAGAAAGCAGCCTCTTCAGGTGAGTCGGGCAGGGCATCACCTTCCCTGCGGAGGGACGGCAGCTGGTTCATGCAACTGCTCCACGCGGAGACCAAGAGAATGGAGAGCTGGTGTAAAGAGATGGAGGCCGAAGCTGAAGAGAACGACCTGTCAGAGGAAAGTAAGTGCTCTGCTGGAGGTATTACACACAGTCATATTCCATATACAGACCGTTTGACAACTTATATGGCTGCTCATGTGTATGTACTTTATGTGCCGTGTGTGCTTCAGTTCTAGGAAAAATTCGAAGTGCAGTGGGAAGCGCTCAGCTCCTCATGTCTCAGAAATTCCAGCAATTCTACTGGCTGTGTCAGCAAAACCTGGTAAGACACCTTTTAAAGAGCATTTCTGGGTGTGTATTTCTTCATTTTAGTCTGAATCATTTGTTTTTTTTTTGTCTTTCATGGCAACAATGACCAGGCCAAGTTTTGCTGTGAAGAAGTCTTTTACATGTACATTATAAACGTTTTTGCTTTCTTATACTTAAATATTCACAGAATTTTTTATAGGTTAATAACAACAAAGGAGACAGTCCATAAAAACTCAGTTTCCGGTACCACAACAATTGCACAGTTTCAAGTCTTTTGTTCATGCTAAATTCTGTATTTGCCAATTTTAAAGCCTAAAAACGCATGAATGCAAAGAGACTTGAGACAGTGGTTGAGACAAGTGATCAATGTGTCCATATTGGCATTGTATAAGTAGAAAGTCAGATCTTTTTTCCTTCGTTTTGAAGTCAACACCCAGTTTTATAGCTCATAAAGGTCAGACTTTAGATAATGTTACTCCATTAAACTTTCTTTTCTATGCATAAATCAGAAAACTTCATATCTGAATTGTAAGTGAGGGGGGAGGAATTAGTATGACAAAGATGCAGTGTGGCATCAGCTAAGCTACAAAACTAACTTCTGTCATTAGAAACACTTCCACACACTTTTGCCTGTCCTCACAACCTTTGTTCTCCGACCTTCAATATACATTTAATGCTTTAGCCGGCACTAACAAACTGAATCCAAACTCCCTGACTTTTTTATTGATTGCGGAAAGCTACAACACAGACAATCAATATATGGTGTGCCTAGCACATTTATATGTGACCTGCACATTTCGAAATGAACAATACACAAGCATGGACGGGTTTATTTTCTGTGATGTGACTTTCTCCTGACACGAGAAGAACAGGAGCCAAGCGTTTTAAATACGCTCTGTTGCTCCTTCACTGCAGGAACATACACATGGCTGGGGTTTTGCCTCATATTTTTCTGTTCACAACTCGTTTTATTGATCTGAGCCAAGTACCTAATATTTCAAATGAATTTGGTGCAGAGTTATGAGAGGGGGTATTTTTGCAATGTGCAGCAGAAACTGTTCATTCAGGGGAATGAAAGTGCGTGGGGATTAGATGCACCGAACCAGCCTTTTGGACCAAGTACTAAGTTCCTCTGAAGAAGACACTATTATGCAATTTACTCAACAACTTTTTTATTACATTTTATTACATACTGCAGCTGCAATATTTCTTCACATGAAAAATGGTTAGTCATTGCTAGAATTTTTAGTTTTGTCTGTCACATAAATGTGCACAAATTAGAAGGCTACAAAGTCTAAATGGGTTTCATCACCCTGTTCCTCTCTACCTGGATCACCTGTGTATGTGTGTGTGTGTGTGTGTGTGTGTGTGTGTGTGTGTGTGTGTGTGTGTGTGGAGGAGGATCACCAAATTAAAAAACACACACTGACACATTCAGAGCTTAAAACTCACAGACTCCTCTTAAATCTGAGAGCTCTGGATGTTTGAAGTCTAAAGTCTTTGAGACAGTTTGCATAGCCTCATAAGTTTAAGGGTCAGAAAAAAGTTCAACAGCAGACAGTACATTGGTTATAAAATAATGAAAATGTGTTCTTTTTTTGTGTTCTTTTTTACAGAGCATTACACTAATCTTATAATGCTATAAAAGTATGAAAGCAATACTTAGACTTTATTGGACAATTATGCCCATTTTGAGTTCTTAATCATGCTACTTTACATTTTTAATAAATGTAAGGTAAAATAAATCCCAAATCTTACTATCACTAACATAGACAGAGATGAATACAAGGTTTTTATGATGCCATAACATTTTGTGTTTATAGGAGCATAACTGTTTACAGTCTGAAACAGGTGACATTCTGTGAGCATCTTAAATATCTTTATGGATGTGTTATGTTTACTTTGTTAGAACACAACTTGGTCTTATTGCTGTGTATGAGTGAAGGGGGAAAACAAAAAATAAACTTAGCACCTTCACCAGCCACCTGCTCTAAAAGAGTTTAGTGTGTGACTGTGGGAGCTCAAGTTGTCCCATCTCATCAGAAATGTTTTCTTGAAGTAGATTGTGGAATCTGGGGTCTGACACTGCTAAAGTTTCTGATTCTGACCCTGAAATTTGAAGTAAAATTAGTTACATTTATAATCAAGGCACTATGAACAAGTATGGAAACCTGTGATATAAAGCTGGCTTTAATAACATTTATCAGGAGCACTTTAGAAGCTTTGTAATACACTGTTTCATTAGTGCTCGGTTTCTTAATCACAGTGAAAAGAAATGTCAGGTACTTAAGGTTGCCTCTTAAATATCCATAGTTTGCTGGGTCCAATGACTTTTGTGTCATTAGCAAAATGAATAGTCCTGAATAAAGTGCTGTGTAAGGACCTTGTTGTATAATTACACATTGTTAGGAAAACAGACCTTCACCAGATCAGTACTGTGATTATGTTGTTTTGCAGAAAAGCTGTGAAGTAGCCAATATTCACACAGTAACTTGATAATTTCTTTAACTCGACATTGTTTTTACTGTTAGACCCATATGCACGGAAAAGCAGGCCGTGATTTTACATTTGAAATCATAATGTTTAGTTATACATGGATACTACAGAATATGAACAACAAATTCAAATCCCCGTGGGGAAATGTATTTAAAATGTGTTGAAATTTTAAGATGACAAACTTTCATAATTCATAGTACATGTTCTGCACTTAGAAACCTTGGCTGTTCTTAATATTGCTTTAGTGTTTAAACAGTGGAGCAAAACTGAATGAATTAATGAAAGAAAACCTTAAAGCAAAGGCACTCGTGGACAAAAATTCACTCATCAGCCACTTTATTACATACACCTTGTTAGTACCAAAGCCCTGGGAGGACATGGAAACTCCACCCAGAAAGGCAGCAGCTGGTAGATTCGAACCAGGGACCACTGGTGCTGCCCGGCCCACTGGATATTTTCTCTTTTTCAGACCATATTAACCCTAGAGATGCTTAAATATAAAAAGTCCAGCACATGAGCTGTTTCTGAAATACTCAGACCACTTTCAAAGTCACTTAAAACACCTGGTGTCCCCCTTCTGCTGCTCGGTTTGACAGATTGTCTTGATCATGTCTACATGCCTAAACACATTGCATTGCTGCTATGTGATTGGCCGATTAGATATTTGCAGTAACAAGCATAACAGGTGGCCAAAAACTGGCCAGTGAGTGTAAGTGTGTACTCAGATTCTGATGACTCATTAAAATTACAGACAATGAGGTACTCCTTAATCTGATGTGCCTTTCATTTCAGGGACTGAGTAAAAATTGGCCTGAACTGACAGCGACACGTTATTATTTGTGAGCTAATTCGTGGAAATATATCGGGATTGGTCTCCATCAGAAGTTGTTATCCTGCAATTCAGGAAAAAGTCCAAAAATCTTATGATAGCAGAGTCTGATAAGGACATCTAGTGGATCTAAGTTGAAGTACCATCACCAGTGTGCTCATGATTCTTGTATATTATTGTCATCCCTGTTGTACCACTTCTCACCTGCATCTCTCATAGGACCCCAGTGCTATGCCGCGCCCCACCTCTCAGGATCTGGCTGGGTTCTGGGACCTTCTGCAACTCTCCATTGACGACGTCACCATGAAATTTGACCAGCTGCAGCAGATCAAAAACAACAACTGGAGGCCTGTTGACAGTCCAGAGAAGAAGGTGATCAAACGAGTTGCATGTAACCGATTTCATCACTCTGACCAAAACCTTAAATACACACACTCATATGTGTCTGCTAGGTTTTCAGGGAGCAACAGTCAGATGTCTCTTATAATTTAAATGTATTTGCCTGAACAATTTAGTCTAAGGACTATGAAAAAGCTGTTGGTTGCGAGAGGTAAAAGGGCACCTATTTTTATTTTGAACGACTTCTATAGAAGAAGGTCAAAGCTTAAGGATGAACCTATTCTCTGTGCACTTTTGATGAGCAGAATCAATTCAGTTACTTTATTTTGCGAGACTTAGTTGCTGTGCCAGTTTCATTTCCACTAAGTTGTTAAACTGTTACTCAAACCGGTATGTAGACAAACAACCTCTCTAATTATTCTCTGTTCATCCCAAAGCCACCAGCTCCTGTACCAAAGAAGACAGCTCGAAAGAAGAGTCCAATCACAAGGGAGAAATCCCTCGATCTCCCAGACAGACACCGACAGGAGGCCCGTCGGCGGCTCATGGCAGCCAAGCGGGCAGCCTCCTTCCGGCAGAACTCAGCCTCGGAGCGAGCGGACAGCATTGAGATCTATATTCCCGAGGCTCAGACTAGACTTTGAGAAGACAGGGTCAGGGGCCGACATGTCTCCCTGCTCCTCAATTCAGAAAACTTTAAAACTAGCCTTTTTTCTAAACTGCTACTCTCTCTACTCTTCCTTTATCCATCTGTTGTCTAATCTCCGTAGCCATCCTCAGTGCCCATCGCCAACACCGCTGGTCTGTAGGATGTGCCAAGCCTCTTCTCTCATTGCAGAATATGTGATAGCAGAAATGTATGAGTGACATGGGTTGGTTGAGTTTTTCTTTGGCTTGCTGGTATTTATGATACCCAGCCTACAAGTTCTCTTATCCAGTGTCTTGGATGGGTACGTCTGTAGTTTTTCAGCATTTGCAAAGTGCCATTTAAAAAGTGCAGCTTTGAGAACCTACCAGCAACCAGGCCTTTGAGCTAAAAAGAGGAAATGAGAAATGAGAAATTTGATTTCAGGTTTTTCAAAAATGATAAAAGTTAGTAACCCTACAGTATTTGTAATTCATTTAAAGTTATGCCTTTTTTTGTTTGTTTGTTTGTTTTTTCAGTTCTTTTTGGGGTAAATGTTAATTACAAGCTCAATAGAACACAATTGTTCAAGTTCAAACCTTTGGAAAGTGCCAATGCTTGAAATACCTCAACTATGTGCATGTGGCACTGATCACCCATTCAAGGTTATTCAGGCAGCCCTTACAAGCTCTGGACAGGTCGGTGTTGAAAAATGCAGCTTTCTACCCAATTTTCTTGGTCTGGATTGGTGGAATATTGACATCTGTCAGCTCGTCAACATGCAGATTTCAAACAACTTTCCTATATAGCTGATTTTCCTGTTGCCAACTCTCTAATATTCCCATTTACTTGAAGCTAAAAACATGCAAGTCTTGTGCCAACATTTTCATTATGTCAATGCAGTAGAAAAAACTATGAAGGTTTGTGCAATTCTTAGATCGATATGTTTAGACAAATGCACTTATGCACTTATTACAATTTTCTCTATTTCCAAGGGAAATGTACATACCCAAGTTCACAATAGTACTGTTGTATTTTTGAATTGTGAGCAGGAAGAATATTCATTGTATCTTTTTTTCCTTCATGTCCACTGCTTGCCTGCCCTCTCTTTTGCCTTTTACAAATCTGAATTATTTGCATACACACACACAGAACTATACTGAAGTGTTTTCATGTGATGCACTTCATTCTGGCCCTTTCAAGTGGTGCCCTCAGCCACAGCTAATGAGGAGTGATAGAAAAATCCTACAAAACATAAACAGAGTATTTGCATACTAGTTCCTTTAATCTAAGAAATGCTTTGCGAAGAAGTCTCCAGTTAAAAGCGTTATAAAAAGGACAGTAACTGGCTGTGGCTATGCAGGCTTGTGTGTAAGGTTTTGTCACCATATGATGTATGACATAATCTAGATAATGTATTTGTATTTGTATTAATGTATTACTATCACAATGGTTAGATGCACTCGAGAGGCTGGTTGCACCAGCTGTTTGTAGATTTAAACTTAACGTAGTTAAGTGGTTGACTCTACTATGTAAGCGCAGATTTCTGCTAAATTAAAAAGGGTGGCACCATACAAACAGATTTGTGTGAGGAAATTAATAGTTAGCAAATATCTAGAAATACACCTATTCATTTGCTGCTGATAGATGGATTAGAGTTTGAGTTCACATGAAAATGGGGTCAACATATTAAATTATGTAAACTGTTTGAAATTACATAAATGAGTACTTCTAATGCTGATGTACTGTATGCTTATATACATAAAAGTATTGCTAGTTAAGTTTACCATATTGCCTTCATCTACCCTAATTATGTTAGACTAGACTTCCCATTTAAATTATGAATAAATAATTGGAGAGATGTTTTAGAGGAACTGATTGACATTTCATTATTGGTGACATTAATAAACAGTTTACTAGATTAGGCATTTCGTTTTTGTGGGTCCAGTCTAATTTCATAAGTCGTTAGTTTTAAACTAAGAACTTACGGGAACCCAACACAAATTTTGAATGGAAATTATACAAATAGCTGGTGCAACCTGTATTTTGGTACGTGACACAGTGTAAAACAGAATTAAAGTTTTGGGGCCTTAGTGGCTATAGACTATACTTAAAGGTAAACTTATTTTGAGCAAATCTGAAATTTAGCTGCTCTTTATTATAAATTTTAGTGTTACTTGGACGTTAGCGTTCATTTCATTGCCAATTTATTCAAATCACTGACCTAAAGATTGAAGTCTACTGGTAAAAGCTTTGAATAATCAACCAACTAAATGGTGCTGCTTTTTATTTAATCAATACAGTACTAGACAAACAATCAATGCAACACAATGTGCTGTCAGCTGATCGATACTTCACTTAAAAATCTATTTTTATGACTTGGAAATTTCCATTCAGAGTAGGATCAGGGAGATTTAGGTACACTTGTGTGGATTTTAATATTTTGTGTGAATGTGTGTTTTGTTGATATGTGTGCTTGTATTTTGTTTTTCTAGCACATTGCTGACGTATTCAGAAACATAGAGTGTGAATCTGAGGTCAGTGTGTTTCTGATTTGGCTTGATTTCCCTATTGCTACCCAACTGTGGCCTGACCTGCATCCCTCTCTTTCTCTCTCTCTCTCACACACATGCACACACACACACACAAGCACACATACGTGTCATCACTGTGGCATTTTATTGAAACATATTTTATTACCCTGTCATAGCATATAATCAATTTTATGTGCTTCGGACTGTACTTTTGATAAAATACAATTCAATTTTTTTAACCATATGCGTCTTCGGAAAATTTGCATACACAGAGTCTGTGATGTATCAAACATTAAGGATCTGAGCCCATCAAATATATTTTCCTCTGTAATTTGGGCGTTGACACCAACTGTTTTTAGTTATCATGAGTTAGAAATAAATTCATGTAGCACAAGAGAGACAAGAAAGACAGAGCTAATAAATCACCAAATAACTAACGTCAACTGTAGAGTGACAGCATTTCAAACATGCAGTGCAGCAATACTGACTGTTTGAAACACTGAGTGTAAGATTACATTTTTTAAACACACCCATTTATAATTCTGCTGTTATTTCATTGCAGAGGCAGGGACCTTTAACAGTATGACAGTGGGTTTCTGGAAAGCGACTGGATGTGTGATGCCAGGCAGTTGGCAGAGCTGAGACGTTCCCCTGCTGTTGCCACAGTGGCAAGCAGACGGGGAAGAGACAGACTCGGCCTGACATATGCTGGTTTAGAAGAGACGAGAGCTCTGCATTGAGCCCCAAAGTGCTGGTGTTGTATGACGTTCTGTAGCTGGAAGGCTGTTCTGTGAGGATCGCTTGGCGCTGCGCTGGGTATTTTTCAGCCTGCCTTTGACTAAGCAAAGCAGCTTATGTAAGATTTCGGATCCTTGGTGAGATCAAGCAAACAGCCTCGAAGGCCCTTCAGAGCTTGTGTTGATGAATGTGTTGCTGAACAGTAGCCTATGCTGTAGAATTTAAGCAGCAGCATTACACGTATTTCCTTCTATCAAACGCTGCTGGGCAAGTTTGATAGAGAGAAGGCTCTCACTGAAACAACAGAGGTGTGTCTGTGTTATGCAAATTGATCAAGGCTGTGGAAAAAAAAATGATAAAAACTTTCCACGACCTTGGTTTAGTTTGAAGTGCATGTCTCGTTCCTCCAAGAGGCAGTTACTGTGAGAGACCCTTTTTCCAGATACACCAGGAAGTAACCAGGAAGACACCGGTGTTAAAGTCACAAGGACACAGAAAATGAGAAAAAGGATTTGTCCAAGAGAAACTACATAAAGCCTGTGGTAAATCATACATTTGAGAATCATTCTCATTTAGGAAAAAATATTGCCATTAAACTCCTGAGACTCTCCCAAAGCCATTTTCAAAACGTCTTCCTCTCTGTAATGGTTTTGTCAAGTTTTTCTCGCAGTAAAAATGATATTTTTCAGCCCTTCTCTAATTTTTGTTCAAATAAGTACAAACACACTCTTTGAAAGCCCTCCTGTTACAAGCTGATCTTGCTTTTCATCATTTCAGCTAATTTGAGTGGGTATTTTATATTGGATCTTTCTGTTAATATATCCGTGTGGAGTTTGAATGTGACAATGTGAGCACTAAAGCATTCCCCCCTTAGCAGAAAGTAACTATAAAAGTACCTGTAGTTACACTTTTATTTATTTTAAAGTTTGTAGTAAAACCCACAGAAATCCCCAAGGGCAGAAAACTGCATTAGTGTCACATTTAAATGTCATGAGGGCAGAAATTAACTACAAGTGCCATCTTTTCTGCCACCTCCTTTTCCCACTTTCAATCATGCATTTTTATCATTTTCAACATTCTGTGGCCTCACTTCTGGTGCGACTCTCTATTCACTTTTAACTCTAGAACCCACGATGTGAAATATTTCCAAGGGACTTTTTCGTAACCATACCATGGAAAGAGCGTTACACTCACTGAGACACAGACTGATACAACACTTCCTCGAACTTGGAATGTGAAACAACTCTATAATTACTAGATAAAATGAAAAAGGTAGTTGTTTAGCTAAAACTATTTTCATCTCTTGTATATCATATCTATAGTGAGGATGAATATAATGCCAAATATTCATTATTTGTAAAGAAAAATATATAGAGATATATAAATATATAATATATGCTTCATTGAACCATAACTATTTTCTGCTCTTGCTCATGTTATGTTGTCATTTTTACTTTGTTGTTATTTTGTAAGCTGATATGATGGCATGCGACATACAGATTTTGAATGTAGACCTGTATTATTTATTTATTTATTTATTTATTTTTGTTAAAAGTTACGAAACTGTTCCATTAATGCACCTTTGCTATGTATTTATTTTAGTTGATTATTTTAGTTGATCATTGATGTATTTCTCAATGTGTTATTTTAATGCAAGTTACCATATCACTAGGCAAATTTTATATAATTTGAGTACTTTGCAGCATATGCATTTTCCTCCATTCTTTCAAAACAATTTTGTTGCCTCTTTCAGTAGTTTGATCAATGCTAACTTCATCCAGTGTAAATAATTCTGCAATTAAATTTTGGAGAAAACATTTGGAAATCTTTGTCTGTGTGATGCCTGTTTGCTTTAAAGAGTCAATACCAAACTTCAAGTATTATTGTTACTGCGCCAATTATAATAACATATAAATATTACTAAATGTTATACATTTACTTTATTCCATAATGACACCAAACTACATTTTATCTACTAAGGTATTAAATCTATTTGATGCTACCATAATAGCACCAGTGCTCCCTACACTCCCAGTGGTCAGATTACAGCTCAAAGGAAAAAAAACACTGAATTTGTCTAAATGGTTTTGACATTTGATGCATTTTATATAAGTATACCGATACGGATCTGATAAATATGAGAACTTTTCAGAACCTGCCTTAGAAGGATTTGATTTTTAGGATGTCTTCATTATCACAGTAGTTAAGCGACAGTTTTCAATACTTCCAAAACTAGCAGCATATAACGCTGAATGTTACTTTTAAATTTGAAGCCCACACTTCATAACTTGCCCGAGAAATGCCAAAATGAACTTTTAGTAGCCGACATGGGCTAAAAACGATGCCAAGTTGAAGCCCACAGTGCAACTTTCTGTATCCATGGCAACACAACACATCCTGTTTCTCTTCTCACGAGTAACATTTAATAATTTCTTTTTTTGTTTGTCCTTTGCCTCACTTTATAGCCCATTTGTTGACATTTTGGAAAGCTAAATCCACCGAACTATCTATCGACAGTTCATTTTTACCATAGAGTATATCACAGAACTAATGTGATACTGAAGACATCTTAAAAACCTAATTAATCTAAGGTAGGTTCTGAAATGTTCTCAGATTTATGAGATCATATAAGTCATAATTACGAGATCCTGAAAAAAAAGACTTCTGGATCTTGTAATTACAAGAAACATAACTCGTAAATACGAGATCCATAGGTCTACAATTCGTATTCACGAGATCCTTTTCTCGTAATACGAGATAAGGTCTTAATTGTTTTCTTTGGTGAAAGCAATGAGCCGTCTGAATCTGTCAAAAAACTGATGCATTTACTTTTTTTGGTTAAGTGACTCAGAAAGGTCACCAATGATTTAACATTTAACACAGAGATCTCACAGTATCTCGAAGTATAATTAATTAGCTTTTTGTTGTTGATGTTGTTCACAACTATAGTACTGCATGAGTCAACTTAACTTTGTAAACGATTCCTTTAAACACGCCAAAGTAAGGACTTTACATTCCAGTTTCACTATATGTCTAGTCAGATTGTTGAAAAACAGCTTTTAGTTAGAGAAGACACGAGACTAAACAAAATCTGACATACAGTGTTTGTCTGAGAATTATTCTTAGGACATATTGGACATGAAAATATGGCCCTGAATACAAAATGGCATGTTGGATTAGAAACCTGGCTGTGAAAAGAACGTTTCGTATATCCTGTTATAATGTCAGTCTGATTCACACAAATAATAAGACAACAGCAGGTGTCATGCACTGCATGGTGATTCCTCTGCAGGTACTGTATGTCCATATTTGTTTAGGTTGTCACTATATCAATCATACCTTATGTTAATTTGGATGAGGACCTTTTCTGAAATATATATGAATTGCATGAGGTAAAAACAATTATAATCAACTAATCTGTAGAAAAAATTAGGCTGTGGCCCCACTGATATTCCAAGCTCCACGCACAAATTTAATCTGCAAGGTCTTTGTCAGACAAACACATGTGTGTAATTTGTCCAACCCAAACAGGACACAGGAATAGGCCTGTCCCTTACCGGTATGTTGTTGAAATTTTATTATTATTTTTTATATATATATATTTTTGTATTTATGGTGTTATGCCCTACTATGCAGTATCTTGCATTGGCTGTAAAATTGCACATATACGAGACAAGACCGCCCTCTTTTGGTTTAAAAGAAAAAGACATTACTGGCTTTGTTTGTTCTAAACAGTGGGATTGTGGGTCTGAGGAGTGTTGACCAATGGGGATGCCCAGATGTTCGACAAAAGGCGTGACTTCCTGTTTGGTGGCGGTCATGTGACCAAATTGAAGCCGTATGATGTGACTTTTCCTGTTACTGCTTCATGTAGCTCCGCCGATAGTGGTCGAAGTGCCTCAGTGAGGTGTGAGCGTTACAGTAAGAATAAGAGCTGCTTTGTGGTGAGTAGTATTTAGTGTCTTAGACTCGAGTCAGCCTCACGCTTTGTTGTTTTCTTGCTGCTTAGTTGAGGTTTAAATTCCACTCTGACTAATCATGTTACTGCAGTAAAAAAATGTGTCTATTAAAGCTACAATACTTAAAAAGTAAGTAACATTTACTGAGTTCAGTGCCTGGACCATCTTATAGTTTGTGAACCTCAACAGGAATGTATTTAATTTAGTCTTTTCTTCAGCAATTGTCACTTGTGTTGCAGGTGAACCACACAGCATGCCCGTACTAGCCCCTGTTCACCGTCCCACCTGCAGCTGAACCTCCTCTCAGCTTGAGCTCCAGTGTCCTCCCTCAGACACCATGGGTCCTGAGCAGCACATCAGCCCTCTTCCTCAGCCCAGTGCAGAATACTTCTCGTTGGACTATCGCCTCCAGCTTATTGGGCTGGGATTTGGGGTTTATGCAGCAATATTTTTCGTCTCCCACCTCATTTCAGTGGCTCTGTTCCGCACCTACAACTCCCTATTAACTAAGGAGAAGGTTTTCTGGAACCTTGCAGCTACTCGGGCAGTATTTGGCATCCAGAGTACTGTTGCCGGTCTTCGGGCTCTGACTGAAGACTCGTTGTTATTCAGTGACAAAGTAAGGGGACAAGAAGACTGGTCTTGGTTTAATGTCCTCACGGCCACGGGTTTCTTTTTATTTGAGAATGTAGCACTTCACTGCTCCAGTGTGGTGTTTTGGTCGTTCGACCTCCCACTTGCGACCCATCATTTCTTCGCCCTGTCAGGATATGCATCGGCGGTGGTGTGGGATTCAATGGGCCACTTTCTGCCAATGGTTACGCTTTTGCTGGAAGTGAGCACACCATTCACCTGCATATCCTGGATGTTACTAAAGGTACTGTAGAACGTACAGCACCTACAGAGCACCTTTGTATTTACGTAAAACAACTTGTCAACGCTCTCCATGTCTTCCTTATCATAATACAGGATTATTGCAGGTACCAAATTTTTGGCAGATGCACTTTTTTCAGCAGTCTCAGTTGCTATTGCATATAGGTCTCCTGGCTGATCATAATTTTCTGATAGACTCTTGTGAACTAGCGCTTAAATTTAAGTGTCACCAGGTTTCGGTTCCTCTTTGGTCTTGTGCCCATTATGACTGTAAACAGACACAAGTTTTGCATTCTTAGAAAGAGGAAGTTTTAAAAAAAAGAGTGAGCCTGTTATGTACAATTCACAGTTCCTCTACCTTAAAGGTTTGACTTGAGTACATATATGCTATAGAGATGGAATTGTTACAGTATAAAATAATTGCATTGGTCAGGGTAGAGATTATCACTACAGTACACTTTTCATTATTCCAGCTAGTGCTGTCTCCGTGATCATTCTGATTCTTTCTTCTTTTTTTTTTCCCCCTGACAGGCCGGCTGGGCACTCACCCTGTTCTGGAAAACTAATCAGTGGGTGATGATCCACATGTTCCACTGTCGTATGGTGATCACCTACTACATGTGGTGGATAACTTTGACCCACTGGCAAGAGCTCAACACTCACATGGCCCAGCCTCCACTTCTGATGTTCTTAATAGGCCTTGCTCTGCTTACACTTATCATGAACCCCCTCTGGATGCACAAGAAGACCATGCAGCTGCTCAACCCAGTGGACTGGAACTTTGACAACAAGCAAGCCCCCTTAAACGGTCCCACAGAAGGCCGGTCTAAAGGTTCTGTCAAACCTCATGCCAGCTGAGGGTACCAAAGAGATAAATGGTAAATGGTCTGCACTTATATAGCGCTTTTCTACCTATTGGCACTTAAAGTGCTTTACACTGCTTCTTATTCACCCATTCACACTCACAATCACACACACACACACCAGTAGGGGAGCTGCTATGCAGCTAGCCAACACTCACCGGGAGCAACTAAGTTGGGGTTCAGTGTCTTGCTCAAGGACACTTCGACATGTGACCGAAGGATCGAACCAACAACTGTGAGATTGGTGGACAACCGCTTTAACATCCTGCGCTACAGGTCAATTCTTAAATGAATGATCCCTCTTCTTTTGTTTTATTTTTTTAATTACATAATAGATGCATGGAGTGACTTTTAAGGTGTTGATAGTAAGATGTTTCTTTAAGATTTATTTGCATTATTTTACACAACCTCCACAGTATGAGCAGCGAGATGACATGATCTATCCTCCAACTGATGTCATATTGAGGCATTTGTCAACTCATTTACACCGACTCCTCAAACTAGAACCAAAAGAAGGAAGTTCAATATTAGTGAAGACGTGTTTTAAAATGTCATGCTTGAGAAGGTTTTACATTGTAAATCTTTGTTTAGCCACAGATGCTTCTCATGTGCTGCTGTTGGTAGAAGTCTGTTATCTATCAGGTAAAATGATAGGATCATATGCCAGAGACAGAGGAAGTTTATATTACATAAGGTATTTGGGGGATTCTTTTATCCAAAGCAACTTAGAAGTGAGGTTAAAAATTAGGAAATGTGAAACTGAATAAAAAAAGTGCCATGAGAAGAAGGTTGAGGGAAGTTTCTGTCTTTAGCAGCATTTTGTATATTAGAGCTCCTGAGCATGCAGTTCAGCATGAGTTTTATAGCTCATTCGACTGTCATGGGACCTGTGAGATCAAGACCAGGCAGTTTTTTGGCAGAGATATTGAGCAATCAGTGGATTGCTGTGGCCTTACACAGTAATCAGATGACCCACTGGTAAAGTAAAGAAATGTGATCTCTGTAATATACAGCTCTGCTTCCTGTTCTACACCATACAGACTTACTTAACACTTGTTTTGATATGGACTTTTGAAGAATGATAATGTGTATGTTAGGCATATGAGCAATTGGCTACTAAGTAGAGTAATTAGGTTTTGGACTGTGAATCCTCCTTAAGCAGAGAGTCCACAAAGATTAGTAACTATTTAATAATACATTATAAAGAGTGTTATAACAGTGTTTAAGCCTACAGATTAACAAAACAACATTTTGATGATGATGGGTTTTGGCATTATGATGTTAAATCCTTAAAATTAGAGATGTTTTTAGATAGATACTTATTTCTTTGGTAAATAATCTGGAAGAGAGCAGTGTGATGTTTGACAGATATTTCTACTTATGCCACATCAAAATTTCACTAAGTTTGTGTTTTTGTTTTTCCACACAATGGCTCAATTTTACTGGAAATCTTGGCCTTTGTCCATTGTCAGATCTGACACAGTAACCTTTTGTTAAATGGTATCACACTGCAAACTTGACAGTTTAACACATCTTCGTGTGTTTGCTTGAACAGCAAAGATCCACTACTTTTTATCTAATTGTGTTAAGCTGTAGATTTTTAGACATTCATTGTCTGTTGTCTGATCAACGAGTCTCTGACAGGTGAGTTTTGTTTTTTGTTTTTATTGACTGGAACTGCTTTGAGTGGCTCTATGGTGAGCTATTTCTAGAAGAGGCCAAAATTACAGTTTCATGATGTCCACATTTGTTGTTCGTGTTTACAAAATGTTAATAACTGAGAAGTGTACAGATCCAGTATTACTTTACTTCATTAGATACATTACAGAATTGTTTGTCAAGTGTATCAACCTAAACAGGAAGTATGGTTGCATTAACACAATACACAAAAATAGGGAAGACGACTTTGAAAGTGGCCATGCTGTAAGCAGTCAGCATTATGGATGCAGACAACAGTAAGATTAAACTGACCACAAATCCACTTTCTTAGATCAAGCAGACTGACTTTTGTCTGGCCCTTCCAGAGAATCAGTCAAAAGTTAGTATGATTATCCAGGCCTTTTAATACTCGGCTCCAGAAGTTAAATTCAAGAGGTCCCCCAAATTCTTTCAAGGAGCAAGGAAGAGTGTTTTCCATAGTTTTACCTAGGGAAAAAAAAGGAATCTCTTTATATTACACATCTTACAACATGAAGACACTTCCATTTATAAATCATTCTTTACCATATGGTCAATTGTTATGATAATCATTATAATACTTATGTATGATAATGAATCATACATAAGTGTGTTCATTCTTAAGAAAGGAGGCAGTGTTGGGGTGCTTAGCACTCTCCCCTCACAGTTCTGTTTTCAAGACTTTTCTTATGTGCAAAGACTGTATATCGGTGGGGGGGTACTTATGTTTGGAGATCTGTTATGTGACCCCACCATTAACAAAACATCACATGAATTGCTGGGCAGACCTGCCTTTCAAATTAAATTTTTCAAAAAGTTCCATAAAGTTGTTGAGTTGTTTATATGATGCCTTAAAACAAGAAAATCTGGTTACAAAAAGTTGTAAATGCAAATGTATTGTAAGTATTTGCAATAAGCTACATTAATCTATCTTTTTTTTTACAAAGTCCTTTGATATAAATGACGAAATAAATGACAAAATATCTTGTCCTTGCCCCACAGAACACTTGTACAGTAATGCTTCTGATGTGACGACACCGTCTGGTTGTCGCCTATCATCATGACATCATCAATGTCCTGTCCTGCTTTATAGTCTGTTGCACTGTATATCTGTGTTTGCCCATGGCTTCTATTCTTGTGTCATTGCTGTTGATCCCTCTATCTGTGGTGTAGGAACCACAAGAAGCTTTTCTTTGGAGAAAGATATCGTTGGGGCTTTTCGAAGTAGACAGATGATCTAGTAATAAAGTCAAACTGATTGGGCAGTGTTAGACAGAATAAGTAACAAACAATTAATGAATCCAAGCTTAGTGTGGGTTTATTATTATAATTTATTTTATTTTATTTTTTGTCCTTTTGTCTTATCCCATGAGTTCAGGGTCGCCACAGCATGTTGTCATTGTCCACGTGTAGATTTGGCACTGTTTTTATGCCTGATGCCCTTCCTGACGCAACCCTCCCCAATTTCTACCGGGCTTGAACCGGCACTGCACAGCTGGGGATGGGAATGGGCTGTTGGGGGTTCATTTAGCTTCAGTGTCTTGCCCAGACACTTGCCAGGACTGGGGATCAAACCACTGAACCTGTGGTCCATGAAGGACTGCCTTTATCAACTACGCTACAGCTACCCCATTAGTGTGGGTTTATATAACAATATTAAAACCGATGACACATTTAGCTATTTAAAACTCCTAGTAACATACAGTAGAAAATTTTTTAAGATCTTAATGAAATAAAGTTAAATTAAAGACATTTAAAAACCTTACATGTTTTGCAAACCTCAATCAAACCTGTTACAAAAAAATAAACCAAATGTAAAAACAAATCTACTCATTGTAATGTTGCTGAACAAGTCCCACCAGCAGTACTTGAACAAATGTTTCATTTGGTGTCATGCTGGTGTGCAAATCTCAGTCCCTTTCTGCTTAAAGTCAGTCTCACTCACTAACATCATGACCAATGTATTCAGCCTGTCCTGGGTCCTGGTGTTTCTCACAATTGTTTTAATTCTTTTCAGGGTAAAGAAGTATCTCTCAGCTTAACCGTGGGTATTGTGGTGGTGTGTTGAGGATCTTTAGCAGATCTTGTACTTATCAAACCTTTCCTCTTGCAGCAGGGTGGCAGAACATAAAAATTATGATGACAACGTGAACTTTTCATTTTCATCACAGATACTACTACTATTGCTAAATATTGATCCACAACTTCTATTTACAGCTCCAGTTCCTCTATGTGGTCAAAAGATATGAAACTAATGTCAACTTTGAGCTGACCACAGCTCTCTACTGTACACATCGTGTTAATGTTGGAGCAGTTTGGTGAGTTTTTTTGGCCAGGAGTTTATATGAAGTCAGTGCATTATGAACAATGACAATGTTTTACTAAAGCACAGATAACTTTATTTCTTCTGATATTAAAAAAGACCTCCAGTTAAACCACATTTTCACAGGCTTCTTTTGGGCATTGTATCTGATCATGTTAAAATGTAGGTAATATTTGAGTATTTATTAAGGTAAAAATGGTAGTGAAAAAAGTTAATTATTAACGTCATGTGTAATATACAGTAATATATATAAAATAAAATGACAACCAGTAAAATAAATGAAAGTCTTATCTTACTATCATCTGCAGCCAGCTAACATTAGCTAACTCTGCTCCACTTCACCTCTCCTTCACCTGCTATACCATTTGGAGCTTATAGGGTGCAGAAACAGTGGGACTGAAGTATGTGCAGTCAGTGGGATACAGACGGAGACAGACCAGACAGCTGTCCAATCACAGGAGGTTAGTGATATTAAGACAATGTCCATTGGCTCCGCTTCCTGAAGAAAAACTGCCAATTAGAGCGTAGTCTCAGGTCACCTGATTGTCAAACCTCCATAGCGCCACACATGCGATTAGCGGCTGGGAAACAGGAAGTTATGTCGGCGAAGTAGAAAGTAGACCAAATCATTCAGGAAGTAAATACAGTTTTAAAAATTGTTTTTAATAATTGCCATCATGACTATTATATTGCTATATTATATTACTTAACAATGTTAACTGCATAATTACTTTGCCATTGAAAATATATTTTTAATATAATATTATTATTATTTTTTAATGTTTCCTTTCTTCTCTTGATAATAATTGACCATCTCCCACTGGTATTAACCTGGATCAAATCAGGTGCAAAAATGCTACAAGATAAGCACATACTATTCCATTCATGTGTTTTGTACGTCCTCACCTTAATTTCAGCTCTCTTGAAATTTCATCAGTGATTCTATCAGTGTTTTATATCTGAAATTACTGTACACATCACTATGTCATGTTAAACATGAGTGGTTTAGAAATAAAAACAAAAAAACAAAAACGCTTTAGATATAGGTAAAGCAGCTTCAAGACATCATTTATGTCTATTACCACTAGTTAAAGTCTCAATATGTTATCCCATGAGTGATCACTTTGACATATGCATTTGTACTATTAAATTAAATACCCCTGGGTACTTCATCCACCTCTGATACTGTAAATCGTCTTTAAGAAAAGAGGGAAATATTTAGAAGGAGCCTTTGACAGTATTCCCTTTGTGGCAGAAGTTCAGAACTAGGCCTCTCCACAAAGGCTTTATTGTTCAAAATGGAGATGTGAAGCAATGCTGCTGCAGAATAAATTGTGTCAAAGCCTGCAGAATAACCAAGCAACATTTCGATCATGATTTTTTTGGTGATATAATGGAAATTAGAGACGTTTTGAGAAAGGAGATGCTTATTTTAACTTATTACACATCAAAACTTCACAATGTGATGCGTTCTACCATATAAATACTTTGTTTTTAGTAGAAAACATATTTATTTGTGTTTTTAATTTTTATTACATTTTACAACTAGTAATTTCAGTTACATAGGAAGTGTTTACTCAGATTTTTGGATGTATTAGATCAACTGCCTGTGGGTGGCAGCACAGGTGTAAATACCTTTTTATCATATTCTCCTTGTTCTTCTACATTTTTCCACTAAATTAACAATAAACAATTTTAACAGGCTTGTTTTTACAAAGCAGAACACCCTTATATTTAAATTATGTTTTTTATTATTATTAATTTTTTTTAGATTATTACTAGATTAGATTATTATTAATTTAACTTAATTTAAAAATCTTTCTGAGCAGTTAAATTATATCTTCACATTATTACAGTTAGCTCAGATAGGCCTGTGTAGAAGCTTAAAAGACAAGGAACTTTAAGTTTATTTTTAACAAGAACTTTACAATCGCAGCCTATTTTAAAGGTATGTTGAGGACTGAGTCCCTGTATTTAGATGGAAAACTGGTCTTCAGTCAGAAAGTGAAGGTGTTGATATGGTGTGGTCTTTTGTTATCTAAAAATCATTTGAACACTATTTCCATACAACTTGGGAATTAAAATTTCCAGTTTATGAGAGACAACACGTGTTTGTAGGAATGTAAATTGTCCTTGGGTTTCTGGGAGTAAAAAAAAAGAAATTACAAAAAAAAAACTAAGCAATAAAACAAAACTTTATTCCAACATCATCTGTGGACAGCTGTTTGAGGGGAGCCACCTCACACGTCACGTGGGCATTTGGAAACTCCTCTATTCGATCCAACGGGAGAAGACGTTCAGACCTTGATTGACGTGCTCTACAGCAAATCAGAGCTTCCCAAACTCGACCCTTTGACCAATCTGGTACCGAGAGGAGGGAGACAGTTTTCATGGATAGAGCCCGTTTGCATCGATGAGATTTAAGTTAGAAGAAGGACATTGGGCGAAAAGTGGATCTATTTTTTTACGTGTTTTTGTTTTCTTTTGTCTTTTGGAAGTGAGAAATTTACCCTTTCCACAGTGTTACAGCAAAGGGATACGTTAATTCTTTTGGGAAACAACTTAAAATGGTGAGTTGAGGATATTTTTAAAGTTTCTGACAAAGTTTTAAAAATCTCTGTCCTTAAATGCTCTGTCAGCTGTTGAGGTGAGGACTGACCTTTGCTTAATTATTTGATTAAAACAATTTAAATGGGTCTTTTTATATATATTATCTTCACTCAAGGGTATTCTTGTGATAAGACGATGTATTGGGAGATGGCTATAACGTGGCGCCTCGACTACACGCCACGGTTTCCAGCACTGTCAACTAACGTTAACGTTAAAACTGCCATAAACATGTGTAGGAGACTTTTCTCCTACACATTTGTGTTGATATATGCGTCCAGATCTCAAAATTATCTCTTATATAACAACTTAGAATGCCTCATCTTTGCTCTATTGTTTCATCATAGTCTGCATTTTTGGTTGACGTTTTCAATGAACAGGATACGAACACGTTTCCTTGAAGTTTTGTCCTCTTTAATAGCCGTGTTAGTGTTGAGCAGAGCCCAGCACTTTGCTGAATCCGCTGCTCCTCTTCAAGGATGCAATTGCAGGTGCAAGATAGCCTTTTGCCCTATATCAAACTGATTTTTAAAAGCACGTAATGATGATCACAACTCCATTCATGCAAAATAAATGCATAGAAAATATCAAAAACAAGCATACATTCTTTAAATATTGAGGAAGTCTTTCCGACCTGCAGTAGTAAGTCAAGTAGTCATGCATAGCATTCCTCAGTAAAGGGGATGCGGAGATTCAGTCAGCTGAAAGATCGGTCTTAACAGGTAGTACACCCATAACGTTTTCCCTTAGTAATTGCCTTACTGCATAGCCCAAAGCTTCCTGGAACGCGTTAATCTTAGCTAAGCCTTCAAAAGATGGTTGAAATACAAAGAGTTCTCTGATCTTTGTTTGTATTGTCTGGTGTCATGCATGCCCAGTTCACTTGGTCAGCACACATGAGAGTTAGAGCATTTAGGGGGGTCACACGAACTTGCTTATACACAAGCCTCCAATGGTGATTTGTTTGGCAAATAACCAGGGTAGCCTGGCTGCAAATACAGATGCTCATTACTTTCCACTGCTGCGATAGAACCTACAGGAATCCATCAAAGGAATAGAGATGATTTGTGCTTGCACAAATTCACAGCAGTTTCCCAATGTAAATACTCATGTGAGTAGATACAGTTCTTTATACACAATGCTTTTTCTTCGTCGAATTACAGCTGCTATGATTGTGAAGTTTTTGAGACGCTTCTGGAAAGTATCTGTTGTGGAAAAGTATGTTGGCATGTAATGCTGTTTATCTGTTATCTAGTTGGATTGGGAAAAAGTATTTAAGCATCTTATCAATATTCTCCCCTCCAGAATCCCTACATAATTATATTTCACAGACAGATATGCCAGGAAATGAATTGCTAAACTGTGACAAAGCAATAACATTGCCAAAAGCAGCTCTTCTGTTCAACATGACTAAGTTTGGAAGGCCAGAGTAAAGTGCCTGAGCTCAGGAGCATACCATTCATTTTTAGTAAGGCGGTTATGGATTCACTGACGCACCAGCAGCCCACCAACAATTGACAGTTAGGGATTGGCAAGATACTGTAATTCTGGAACTGCTGGAATATAGAGACTGCTGCTCTTATGCAGGTAGATGAATGAAATTGCTCACACAGTGCACACTTAATTTGCAGTTGGAAACATTGTGTCTGATATGTTAAAAGCTTAAAAGATTGACCTGGCAAGGCATCATAGCTCACACAAGCACCAAGACGTCTGATCCTTTTATACAGGTGTCATCTGTGAACTGAGCTATAGATGGGGATGTTGTAGATCAAATTCTTATAGTAGCAACCTCAGACTGAATTAAGTGAGGGGCCATTTGAAATATTGGCTTCAGACACTGTCTCCACCCTCTGAAGTCACTGCTATCACCAGTACTCTGATTATCAAGAGTTTTGTGCTTTTCTGTGGCCATTTATTATCATGTTATTGAGGTGCTCTATTCATATTAAAATGCCTTCAGAGCTTTAATCCAGCCAGCTCTTTGGAACGGGCATCACACACTATCTAGTATTCTTCTTGTGAAAAGTCGAGCATTCAAAGCTTTGATGTGGTTCACTGGGTGGGTGGGGACCAGTTAGGACTGACAGCTGAAACTGTGGCTGCCTCTGTTTTCAAATGGACACCACATTTGAAATATTATGCATTTCTAGTCTCTCATTTTGTTCTGCACTTCTAAAGCCAGAAGGGCCTTGTCAGTATTTTGTCTTTGGTACTGAATATAGAATCTGTTTCCAGGTCAGTATAAAAAACAAATGATTGCAATATAAAGTATCATGTAGCTCTTATAGTAGTGCCTTATAAGAGGTGGAATAGGAAAAATCAGTGTTGTATGATGGATGATAATGGTTACACTGCACACTGTAATTCAGTGCATGACTACATGTGGTAATGAGTGACTGTGTTAGTATAGTATTGACCGCATTCATATTAGAAGAATGGCTTTATATTACAGAGAGTGGCAGATTTGGTTGAGGCACGAGAAGGCTTTTGTTACTGCTATAGGAATCAAAACAAAGACAATTATGAGAATAAATGCTCACAAACTTGTGATTTATGATCAATATTTTGGCTCTGATTATTCTTCTAAGTTGTCCATTGCTGATCAACAGCTTTAACTTTCCAGGAGTCAGCTGTAGAGGTCTACAGCTGCAAGTCAGCTATCTTGGGCTAGTTTGTAAGCTTCCCCACCCCTTTTGAGGTAAGGGTGGTTCATGTTGTGTGATGAGTTAGCTTGGCTGGTTTGCTCAGATACAGTGAAGGCTGCATGGTTTATTCTGTATGGCCTACAGCTCAGATATTTAGTGAACAGCCACACCTGTTAAAGTAGAAAACAAATGTATGTAGTGTCACTTTCTCATCAGGTTGTTTATAATACAGGGTTGATTTCTGTATGGGCCACGGATCAATATAGACCATAGTTTGAAAAAGCCTGAAAGAATTTAAATAGACCACAAGCAAAATGTTGTAGTTCAACAATCTTTGCTTCTTACCAGTGATATTATTTTTTTTTAACTCTTTACTGCTAATTATGAAGCGGTGCACTTTCCTGTTCTCCCCTGAACCCTTCCCACAAACACATTGCAGTTCTTTGTTAAGCATGTCCCTCTACTCTTTTTAAGCCTGGGATCTGCAGTTTTTTGGTCGGGGCCTGATTACTGTAATCCTGGCAGAAAGAAAAGATTGTGGGTCACACTGCACAATAAAACAGTCAGCCAAAAAACTGCAAAGCCAATGACAGATGCTCAGAGGAATCTTAAAGTCTCCCTCTCTTCCACACGCTGCCCTCTTCTCCAGGCTTTTCATTTGACCTTCAGTCTGTGGAATGCCACTTCTCATTAGGTCTGCAACAGAAAACTACATACAATTGTACTGTTTGACATAGAAAAGCTTTTAGAAACACACACTGGTTTTGATTTATCTCTGGTGACGGTAGCAAAGTGATAGGTAATAGGTTTCTGAATTTATTTTCAGGGTAGTAACAATAGCACAATTACAAGAAAATGTCATTTAAAGCATAGAGAATTATTTTCAGTTCTCATTTCTGGTCTCTATCTGCAAATACCATCTTTCTCTGATTTCTTCCATAGATAATGTTACATTTTTCATCAATTTGGTCTGGCTTTGGGCAGGCTTTCTCTCTTTTCCTGACAGATCTTCACATCTTCCATCAAGTTGGATAGGAAGTGTATGTGAACTTTCATTGTCAGATCTTTCCACAGATGTTCTGTTTAATTTAGGTCTGTTGCTTCTTATCTGTGCTGGGCCACAAAATGTTATTGTAGAGATCTACAGAGAGTTCCTTGGTCCTGATGTGCAATGTGAATTCTGGGGCCACATGCATGCCATGTATTACATTCATTTTACATTATAAACCACATTCAATAAGTTGAATTTTTCACATGTGGACTGAAGTCAGTTTCAGAAAAATCAAGAGGTTCCAGTACTCTTTCTGAAGTGACTGTAGTTCATACAGAATTAATGTTCAGTGGTCTGTAGACATCTGCAAGAACCTTTCAGTGGAAATCTAAAAATGCCATCTTATCAACAGCGGTAGAAATTTCTTTCCACTGAAAAAAGCTGCCAAATTATCCTGCACCTTATACATTATGTTGACATGAACATGTTGTTAATCCTTTTTAGGATTACATAGGTGAGAAAATTGTCTGCATTACACCAGCATGCCAGATGACTGTTTTTCTTACTGCAGAACAGAGCTCAAACTTCCTGACATGTAATGACATGCTTAGCTGAGTCTGTCATCAACTGTTTAGCTGATTTAAACTCTGTAGCTCCTTTCAGTCAGTTCCTGATACTTGCACCCTTGGTATCTCTTCATTAAACACCGCACAGATTATAAGAGTAATTGTAATTTATTTTGAGATATGTTTTCATGCCTTCTCTGTGACAGTCAATAAACTATGCATTCTCACCTATTTGCTATTGCTCCCTGGTGCAAATGGGCCATTGTCGAGTGTTGCAGTATAGACCTGCTACTAACAGATGCTACAGATAACGCTTTTTTGAGGTTCATCTTTTCCATTGGATGAGCCATTTATATGGCACATATAGCATTTAAAGGCACAGATCATGCACTATATAATTTGTGGGAAGAAAAAAGTGAGTAGAAAGCTAATAACAGAGTAGTAAAGGAGAGAGGAGGATTGAAGGAATTTGCAGTGGTTTCAAAGCTGAAGTGAGAACCACTGTCTGCTTTTTTAACGTCATGTATGACAAGGTAACAGCAGTGAGCCAGCTGCTGTCAAGACAGTAAAAATGAAAATGTTGGCATGTTACTGCATATTAAAAGTGAAAGATAATGCAATACTATTGAAAACAAGCTTTTTAAACTTTCATCAGACACTGTTTCTTTCATATGGGCCTTTGGATCAGGAGGAGCACACCTGGGTATTGTACTTCCCATCCCTCCCTTCCTTTTCCTGCTCTTCTTGACCATGGACAATGCATTTGCAGGAAAGATGAATCACTACTCCTCTCATGGCTTAGATGTCATTTGTCACTCCAAAAAGTACCGGTCTGTTTGTTAACAAGTTATATTTGCCTTTTGATTTCACTTCATACATAGGCTGTGATTTATGACCTAAAGAATTTCTCCTCATCATTCATACTCCGTAACACGGTAGCTGATTCTGTTAGTCTCCTGTCTAATGTGCAGGCTATTTCTCCTCAGGCTAGTATTATCTGTCAGCCACACTGTATTTAGCAGACACTAGCCCTGTGTGTTCACTTCCACTGTTCTGGCTTTGTGCCCTGAGAATAAGGTGGGGAACAGAGAAAAAGAGGATTTCGCTTTATCTGCAGACAAAACAAGCTTTCAGACTCAGAATGGGTTATCCTTTACATCTTGTCTGCTGCAGTACTGTGATACATTTGTTGTGTTCTGAATTAAATTGTTGTTTACTTATGTTGCAGCTTGTATTGAACCACAGTTATTGCATCTACCACAATAGTGGCTGCTTTGTGCTACAGCATGATGCCATGAATCTGTCATCTGTTTTTGTGGATCAAGCTAAAGAAGTCTAGAAATAGCCCTGTTTTTCTTTTTTTTCTAGAGGTAGCCTTACAGAACAGTCACTACTGCAAATGAGTTGTACATCAGCAAACAAAGGCTGTGCTGTGGAGGAATGCAATGTCTTTCTTGCCCATGCAGGTCCAGAGGTCTCCTGCCTGAGCATGCTAATAACCTTTCCATGAGCCAATATGTAATGTTGCAATTCGTTTAACATATTACATTGACCTCTCCACCCTGCATACCTTTACTGTATACTCATGGTCATCTTTTTTTTTCCTTTTTTTTTCAAGTTTGTTATAGGCAACTGCCACCTGATGGTGGAACCAGCAAATATTACAAATCTTTGCCTGATAAATTACTATATTCAAAATAGTGGACTGTTGTTTTCTTTTGAATAATTGATTAATAATTTTTCCTTGCTGCTCTAAAATGTTAGTGTCAAAGTTTTTGTGTGAAATTAGTTGAAGTACCACAAAGCGCTTTACAATATTTCTCATTCGCCCATTAACACTCACAATCACACACCAGGGATGGTAATAATTCAGAGATGAGCAAGTTCTTAGTCATTATGGTGAGAGTCAACTAAGACAAGCCTGCAACAAGTCAAGAAAGTCAAGTCCTATAAAATTCTGATGAAGTACCCACTACCCCGAGTTTCCACATTTAAGTTTGTTAAGACAGTGGAGAGTTGGGTTGTATTTTCATCTCTGATAAAACTGTTGCAGCTCAGTTGCACCTTGCAAAAGGTACTGAAATTTGATACTGACACCAAGTGATCCAGCTGTCAGTCAAAAGATATTTCTTCAGATGACAGGCCAGAGGACTTATGGACATACTAAAGTTAAAAAAATAACATTTGTACTTTACGCCTCACTTCTGAAAGTAAATTCTAAATATTGCCTAAACATCTCTAAGACATTCCTCCTGTCTTCATTACAAGTCAACAATGTAGCCTACTCCAGAGCTTGTAACAGACTGCCCAAACACGCATGCATCCTACCCACAGAGCCTAAAGCTAAAGTAGTGAGTGAAGTGACCCTTTTAATGAATTCTAAGGGGAAGAAAATTTACATAATCCCTCAGTATACACTAAACAGAAATACCTAACCCTAACTGCCAGTGTCAGAAACATTTTTGTTTTGTTTTGTACTAATTCATTTAACACTAAAATATTTTCTCTGTAATATAACTCTTGTACTGAGGTACAACAGTGTTTTTATTATTAGACGACGTGCCTTTAATATACTTTGGTAATACCTTTCATCCTTGCATTAATACCACTTCTGCAAATATTATTGCATTTTCAAGACAAAACTGAAAATGAGCAATTAAAATCTACTTAAAATTGTGTGATTCTCCAGTGGAAACAATATTTTTCTAAAACAGCTATAATGGTTCTGGAGTCACCCTTAAAATAATCTAACTGCGGATTACCTGTTTGTTGTTGTACAGAAAAATATTTTTATGTAAATAAATCCACCATAGGTTGAGAAATCATGTCTGTTTGACAGTTAGTTAGTGCCTGAAAGCTACCACCTTCAGGACAAGAGTTTGGCTGCGTCCATGCTGAGGCAGTCAGCACACATCTATCTATGCATCTATCATCTATCCCATAAAAATTCAAGTCTTTTCGAGTCATCTAAGTCAAGTCTCAGAATATCAAGTCATAGTCAATTAAAGTCTATTGTTAGTGCTGGTCAACTAAGTGTCAAGTCCCCAAAAATGTGACTTCAGTCAAAATGTAAACATGAACTTGTTTAAATACCTTTGTATTAGTAACAAGAACTCCCCACTGCCCTCTTAGTTGTTCCTCCACAGGGCTACATTGCTACCAGTGACATGACTTATGCCTACAATTAGCATGTGAGAATGTTATGTATACTTCAACACGTGGTAGTGTCAGCAGTCCACATGAGCATTGTAAGAGCCTCTTTTGTTTCCATTCACTCATTCTTTTGTCTGAATTAGCTTTGGTTCCAGTTCTGATGTTGACAAAAGGTACCAGACCGTGACTACAACACAGCCATGCCCCTCTGCTGACAAAGTGCTGCTGTCATTGGGTAATGGTGGTATGCCAGTTGTGGTCTGTTTTTTTTTTTTTGACACTCAACACAGAAATGCCTAACTCATGTTGTATATAAATATTGTTTAGTGTTCAACTAGTTTGTAATTGTATTATTTTATCATCTTTGTCTTTTTCCTTTAGGACAGTGAGTCAGTATAGTTAATCCCCTGAATGCGGCTGTCGGAAGGATTCGTTCAGGAGAAGAGCAGCAAGCATGGACCTAGAAGACTTTCCTCCCCCACCTCCTGAAAGTAAAGTCAACAAAGCTACATCACTCACACATGCAATTCTGCGCCTGGTAGGTTAGTTGCGTAGAGCCAGGTGCTAATCACAACAGGGTCAGAGGTCATTACTCGTAAGGCCTACTGCTTTTGAATTAAGATTTAGAAAATTAAAAGACATGTTGGAACTATGACATTAGCTTTTAGGTCTTGAGTTGATTCGTTTTTTTAATCATTACATGTAGTACTGTCTTCACATCTGACACGGTTTTTAGTTGAGTACCAAAACTTTGACATAGAGCTAATTGAAGTTTTTGAGACACTGTTGGGCTGATATTTAAACAGCTATAGGTTTGTCGATTTTTAGTGAAAGCCTAGTGTTAAATCACATAACCAGCTAGCTTTTATAACTTATCTCATGCTTTGATCACTTCCTGGAAGACTGCTGAACCTGCACAGCATGAGTAAACAAAACAGATTCCTCTCCTCCACTCCTCCACCACTGTTGAGTGTGGGCAGAGGAGCGAGGACAGGAGGGTATAATTTGCTGCGCTGCTGTGAATACCAGACAATGTGCCACAGTATTAGGCTGAATACTGCACACACATACTGTATACCCAAACACACACACACACACACACACACACAATCACGCACAGCCTCCAGGGATAGACAGAGGCCAGAGAAATGCTACATCTCCAGCTGGTCAGTCACTTGCTTTGTTGCCAGGGTGATGCTGGACTGGATTTTAACCCGTTGACTCATTATGTAGCAGAGTGGAGATGGGCCCAAAGAACAGAATCTGTATTGTGATTATGAATTGACAGTGGAAAGATCATAGGCCATACTTGTGTGTCAGTGAGATATTTCTCCATAATCTTAGAATTCCCGAGGACAGGAAAGTACTCTGTGGAATGTGGTATGCTGTGGAATGCTTGTCTACATGTGTGCTTATGCTATAAAGACAATGTTCTAATTAAGCTGCCTTTACAGAAAGTATTGCCATATGAACAATGTATACATCCCACAGTCCTTAAAAAAAAAAACAGTAATTTAAACTAAGGTTTTATATCCACAGTTGAATGAATTGTAGACTTTAAGGTAATAGGAAAATCAGGAATATTGAAATATCTAATATTGAATCTCCCCTTAATCATTTTTGTCTGCACTACATTTAGATGTGAAAGCTTGACGTGCACACCTTCTTTTCTACATATTATGTTCTTATACAAACTAGTTTGTGTGTGGGAAAAGGCATATGCATGTTTCAGTGTCCATTTACAAGTCTGGCCCCTGAAGTATCACAGATTATTAACTAACTAGCAATGTCTTTTCTCTTCTTTCTTTCTGTCTCACACCATTCACTATTGCACAAATGGAGAAGGACAGATAGCATCTGTGTTTCCAGGTTTGCACCTCTCTTTTGTTGCACCTTTAATCACTGGTGCAGATGGATGTGGGACCATGATGCAGACATTAGTCACAGACCATTGTTTCACACACTTGAATACAGGGTGGAACAACTACAGGCCTGGGGGATCCTACTGGTAATATAGAACTATTGGTACACATTGCTGTGAGCTACTGCAAGGTTATTGGGTTTTGCTACAGGTATTTTTTTGAGTTTAAATTGACTTGGGAACTAACAGTGTATGCTCATACCTGGAGGCATAACACAGCATGTTCCAGCAGTGAATATGGTTCCTTTAAGGCTATTGTGTGTAAGAAATTCTCTTATCAGATAAACTAAATGGCTACAAAAATACCTGACTTGATTATTTTAGGAAGTTAGAATTAAGTACATAAGTAAATATAACAAGTCTGATAGATGAAAAAGAATACTTGTAGCTTTAATATAAAAAACATAATGTAGTTGCTGGGTTAAGTTAGGTAAAAATGCCGAAATCAAACTAGGAACCTGTAGTCTAAAGCTCTCCTAACTGTTACTGAAAGGATTTTCTCATCTTGTTGTGCTTGCAATGAATTCATGCAAACTTGAATTTGTTTGTCTTTATTAGAACACAGTGAGGATATGAGAGTGTGGCTTTAGACTATAAGCTAATAAAGCCAAACTGTAAATACTGACTAGTGCTCAGAAGGAATCTGTGGTATGCTTGTGAGCAAAGCTCTGCCAAAGATAGAACATCACTTGTAGAAGTTTAGGCATCCCCCTCCTGAATGTTGGCTTTCTGTGGGAAAATCATATTAGAAGAGGTGAAGGTATGAATAGTGAGAGTTGGAGTTCTTTAACCTCAGGCTTCTGTGGTTTTGTGAATCCTATTTAAATCATTACTGATTAATCAGTAATGATTTAGTCTCTTTTTTTTAATGATTTAAATCATTACTGATTAATAAGTAATGATTTAAATCATTAAATTAACAGTATTTTACACTTTGGGTTGAACTTTTGAATATTTGCTCTTTTTTTTCTTTCACTACAAACATGAATGAAACCTTAAAATACCATCTCAACACATTCAGCTCCCGGAGCCCGTACGTGAAACCAGCTATTGAAAGTTGAGCCTATGCATTTCTAATTCTTTCACATATTTGCTCTTTATTGAGATTCATGAATCAGGCCCACTCTGTAGTCATCAGTTCAGAAAGAATGCATAACCTTAGTTTTAGTACTCACTGGTGGGAGTAACAGCTCTCCTTCCTGCTGGCCTAATTGCAGTGTGTGTGGAGACTGGAAAGACATTTGTTGTTCCTTTCCTGTTTGCTGAAGTGAAGGCTCGGATGTGAATGTGATGGTTTTGTAGCCCTGCCCTAGTTGTTTTTTTTTTTTTTTCTTTAAGCAGCTGAACTGTTGTTTTGATGTGAATCCTTGATGTAAGGGATTCTGTAAGAAAATGTACTGTGTCCCATAATTAATAGTCTGTACGTGACTCAACAGCCAAAGGACTAGAACTACCATTCGTGGTTTATCTGTAAGCAGTCTCTAAACTGGTCTTTGCGTGAAATAGTTCAGTTATTGCCATAAAATTAACTTTTGTTGTCCTGTTTTCTCAGAAGCATTTTGTTTGGTATAATTATTCTGCCAGTTTGCAAATATTATTAAATAAGATCAATAATATAATAATATCAGACCATTTTGCAATTGTAAAATTTGCAAATATTAGTAATAAACATTTTTGTAACCAATTTAATTAGCCTAGTTAATATGATATACAGTGCCTCATTAATATGCTATACAACAATCAGCCACAATATTAATACTACCTGGGGGTTTCAAAAAATAATAGATGTTTTTTATGATGGTTATTATAACTAAATGCGTCAGTATGGGTTAGTAAAATTCAGTGGATAAAATCAGCGCCACTTTTACCATCATTGCCTTTAACCATTATTGTTTAATTAATTACTGACTGTTTTGCCATAATTATCATAGTCTGTATTGTTTAAAATACATTGTTTTCTTAGTATAATACTTTTACTTTTGTTTTTAAATAAAAAGTAGATAATTTGCTTAGTACATTACTCAGTAAAAGATTTCAAGTAGTTCTTGAAGTGGAGAATGTCTTTATGCCAATAGGTGTAGTTTTACTTCAGTATTAAGTTTTATGTATCCCTGAATCCGGTCTTTTTTTCTAGTGTTGGCAGATAGTTTTCACTTTGAAGATGAAGATGAGGGGGAAACCTTTGACTTTAATGACAGCTGTGAGGATGTCCCTGAAGCTGACTGCCCACTTCCTGCACCTCCAGCTCATCTAGCCCCCAGCAACCAAGATCAGAGCAAGGACAACATGGTGGCCAGTCATCCCAATGGGCAGTTCTCCTGCTTAGACCCCCAAGCACCTTTCTCCACACCCGACACACCTTCATCATCAGCAAATAATACCGTTCCTACCAACGAAACCTTCACAGCAGAAGGAAATAGGACATCTGTGCTGGGGACTGATGACAAAGAGGCACATTTATCACCACCTCCATCTCCACCTACTTCACTGATTGACAACACAGAGACAAATCCTGAAAAAACAGGTCTGTAGCCCAAAGTGGTTAATTAATTAATTGATGAAAGAAAAAATAGGATATACATTTTTTTTCTTTGTTTTTGATTGTTATTAAATATTTTTATTTTATTATTTGTGATATTTTTTTGCAGTGTTCAAAAATTCTTCACATTCTCCTGTCGTCCTTTGTGGACATTATCTGGTTCTATCCCAGCCCTCTCAGCTCGGGCTAAAGTGAGGCTGTCTGTCTCTCTTATAACACCTTGTATCTCTTTCTGCCTGGAGCCGGAGGTTGTCTGGTTTTCATCGCTGAAAGCTGTGATGGCAACAGCAGGCAGACCAAGGCTCTTAACTCATACACACTCCTCCACTCTTTTGGTATTGCTGTAGTGAAGGGATGTTCACCACTTTTGCCCTGACACAGCATGCATGATTGGAGCCCACACACACAATCTTTGTATCTCTATTTATCTGTTATCTATAAATGTCTATATATAATCTTATTGCACCGATGGTCATGTGGAACCCCGACTGTTGATGCACCTAACACATTTATAGCTATTTAAATGCACTAAATTACCACTACATTTGTTATGTCGGGCCAGAACCAAAGCTTTTTGAAAACCTGATGGTCATCTACAACCACTAAAACTCTAATGAGTTGTAACAGAGATAATAGCAAAAGGATTATTTTTTTCCAACTTAAATAGAACGTTTATAGAAAGATTTCCCATCTGTGCAAATCAGTTTGTAGTCATGATGCACAAAAGGATGTTAGAGTACTAGAGTAAGGTCAGACATGGTTATACATATGTACATGAAAATAGCAAACAAGCTATGTAATCCAAATTAGAATTTATAAACTAACAGTACAAAAAAAAATCCATTTTAAGCATTTTTCGTTTGTTTTTGAAGAACAAACTTTCTTGTCGTTTAAGGAAATTATCAAATTGTGATTTTTAAATTGTCCATCAAAGAATAACTTTTTTTACAATTGAATATTATATTGACTCTGTCAGTAAATATATAAATATAGAAGTTAATGTTATCTGATTTCTTGTTACAGGCAGTGAAGGCCCGGAACCATCCATTGATGACCCTAACTCTCCAAAATCTGTCCCCAGCACCTCCTCCCAGGGGAGAGTCAATCCATACTCTGTGATTGACATCACTCCACTGCATGTGCAGCAATCTGAGCAACAGCAGCATGGGTCTTCCTCTTCCCCTTCCTCACCAGTGGAGCACAAAGAACAAGAGGAAGATGCCCAGTGTATCCACACCGGCTCTGTTGGCATCACTTCAGGATATTCAGTACCAGTGCCCTGTGGCTATGCAACTCCCTCTGGTGTACCGCTCATCACACCAGCTTACACCACACCCGTCATCATTCGTCATCTCTCGGTGGATGAAGATGGTAAAGCAGAGCCTAAAGCAAAGACAACCCTTTACTTATGTTTTGAATATTATAAAATATTGATTAGAACAATGTGTTTATATTTACACCAGTTTTTTTCTTTAAACATCCAGCATAAAAGTCTTTGGATATCTGGTGACAGATAGAACCAACAATGAACCATACTATTAGGATCCAGCCTGGAAACTTTGTTGTTTTTGTTTCCAACATTGCTTTTTCCTCATCTCTGCACTTTCCACTTCCCAGTGAAGACATAAAATATCCCAAAATGCTTTAAAAGATTCTGTTGATATCTGGTTTTCTCTTTTCTCACTATACATAAACTCATTCAAGGCTATGACAAGGTAATGCTGCCTCAACTATTCTGCTCTTTTCCCTTTTCATCTTTCTCTTGTTTTTCCTAAAGCCTTGCCACAAGGAAGCAGGAACTAATTTTAGCCCTCCCTAAAGATCTGTGTTGGCTGTGAGGATTTTCCGGTTTCCCTAAAATGTTGCACAAGCGGTGTCCAAGCCTGTGGCCTGGTGCACAGAGGAGTCAGATTTCTCTATCATTTCTCTATAATTATCTTACTAAGGTTATACCAGGGTGAAAAGGTTTCAAAATATCAAAACATTTATTTAGAATTGGGCCGTTTTTTTTTTTTTTTTAATTTCACTGGTCACGAGTAGCTTACCAAAGGTACTTTACTACAGTAATCTCTTTTACCATGATCTGTTTCTAGGAAAGGGTTCATCTTATCGTGTAATTTTAAATTAAGAACTTGTGTCAGAGAACATTTATGACAGCACATTTCCAAAGTTATGTTGGTTAAATTATATTATATAATTTAAGAGAAATGTAATCATTAGCAACCTCTGGTGGTAGCATATCAAAACAAAGCACAAGCACAAGTGAATGGTGGGCTTGGATAGTCTTGCAGTGACTTGCAATGCAGTGTGCTGACTGGTATATTTTTACAAGAAACATTGTCATTTTATTTTGTAGGAATGTGTTTCCAGACAAGAAAAGGTATGGACAGAATTCTTTGTTTAATGTTTTTTTTTCTTTTCCTCCTTCAGTTACTGTGGTCAGGACTGCAAACACCTCTGCTGACAGGTGCGTGACAGCCAGAGCATGTTTATAACGTTCATTTAGTGCTATATCTTCTAATCAAATTTGATCTAATCAATAATATCTTTACGACACCTTTAAAAGCAGTGTCAAGATGTTTTACTGTAAAACAAAAAAGTAATGCAGTAGTAAACTTAATGCAATGATATACACTATAAGTGAGTTTTAAGAAGGTATTTTAAAAAGGACAAAGACTTTGAGCCCCTCAGCCATGGAACTTTAGACAATAAACAAAGTTCAGATTTGGGGCCCTTGGTAGTGCGCGGTAGACGATCTCAAGCCGTGTTCTGTCTCAAAGGGGGTTACACACTCACAGATATAGGCTGAAGTCAACACCATTCAAGGCATTGAAAACAAGCAGTAAAATCTTTATATTAATTCTGAAACTCTCAGATGACTTCGAGTTGCTTGGAACACACCAAAAATTGGTGTGATGTGGGTATTTCTCTTTGCAGTAGTGTTTTGTGTCAGCTGTAGCGCTTGCTGAAAGCACAATAAGGAGCATTCTAATAGTCCAGTCTAAGGGAGATAAAGAATGGATAACCTTTAGATGTCCAGATGAATGGACTGACAACATTTTGGTACAATCTAGAGAAAAACGATTGCACAACTAAGCGTATGAAAATTATACTTTTTTTATTTTTCATTTAGATTAATAGTTATACGTTCAATGTTACAGATATAGTAAAACAAAGAATGAATTCTTGTTTTTCTTACTGATGATGAAAATCTACAGTGTATTTGTTTGAAAGTTGCATTTCTGTTTGCTTCCTTGTTTTTTTCAAGTGTTTTTAGTGACGAGTATCCACCAATTAGAGAAGAGGATGCTCTGGCTAAATGGGCATCAGATCCTGCCAACACTGCCTGGATGGAAAGTAAGATTTGGTATCAACATCTCATGGAGATGCATGTGCAGTATAATTCCCAATCAAGTAAATGCTTGAATTATTTTAGTTCTTATTTATCATCTTTATTGCATTTGCTTTTGCACACACAGTGCAAGCTTTCAGAGTGCTATTATTTCTTTTTAGTCTTATGACACAAGTGAAGTCACAGAGACTTCCTTCCCTGTTCTTTTGAGGAAGCAAATCCTTGAGTTTGCTTTTCTTTTAAATCTTCCTTACTTTAAATCCTATTTGTTATGTGAACACTGTAGTTATCACATATGAGAAATCATGCTTTAGCTATTGCAAATATTTTGTTTTTTTGGTTCAGATCCAGATGAGGTGATTTACGATGACGTGCCCAGAGAGAACTCTGACTCCAACACAGGTTTGTACATTTTTTTAAATTTTGTCTTTTGACAAATTCAGTGTTTTAGTTCCTGTTTGCAGGAAGGACATTTAGTCATTTAGCACAGGCCTTTATCCAAAGAGACTTACAAAGGATTTAAAACTTTCAGTGCTTCAGCGCTAGTAGCGCACTTTTACTTGTTTTCTCAATGTTTTTTCCCCCAAAGACTAGGATCCTTGAATTACTCACGTAGATTCTTGCATGAACTCATTTAAATAAATGTTATTTGCATGTTTAAACATTACACTGATGCTGGGTGTTCTGGTTTTTATTACAATACAGTAACCATCCAGTTAACAGAACCTTTTGTGAAGCCTATGATTTCAGTAAAGTAGTTTTATTTTGGTTGACCCAACAGCAGGAACACCCTATGAGATAATACAGTTGTATCTGGAATTGTAGCTGTGCTAAAGCATCAAAATGACCTTGTAAAATAGTATGTTTTGCTCTTTGCTCAAACAAAGGATTACATATAAGCACAAAGACTTCATATCCAAGCTATTCCATATATTATTGGCATATACAGCAAACAGTCCACAGCAAACAGTCCACAGTCCATTTATACTTACATTTGATTCAGAATAACCATACAAATGGTTCTGCACACTGTAGTTGAAGGAATACACATGGTATTACTAAATACATTTTCTATGTCTGTCTTTTTTTTTTTAACACAGACCCAGATGAGATGATCTACGATGATGTGGAGTTTGGTGAAGAGGGTGGCTGCAACAGCTCCCTTGACAATGGCTGGAGCTCTAGTGAGTTTGAAAGCTATGATGAGGCCAGTGATGGGGAAGGTCGCCCTGAGAATGGCCTCCCTCATGCCTTCATGAGAGGGAAGCCGCCCCAGAGGAAAACCCATGTGTGTATAACACCTACCCTCCCAGCATTACAGCCAAAAACTGTTGCAGATGACAGCAGTGAATGAATCAGGGATACAGTTTATTGTTGGGTGTAGTCAGAATGTCTCAAACCCACTTTATTATCTACTGTAATACTGGAGGACATATATTTATTTAAATTAAGCTGTAGTTTAAATTTCAGCGTTTACATTTTTTTTATTGGGTTCTTTTTCTTAGCCAGGATACATTACATTTAAATCTTAATTATAGTAATGTATAATCCATTTGCTTCTGCAGACCTGAGAGAGATCATTCTGCCTTGTAGCCAGCTTGATGCACTCTTTGTTTTGGCTTGTGGTTTTGAGAATTTAACTTCACTTTTTTTTTTAAAGTGAACAAAATGAAAGTGAAATTTATGATTACAAACAGTCCTGATCAAATGCCATTCGCGTTAGCCCCCAAATTGATCTTTTTCAAAAATATTTTTATTTCTTTGTATATTTTACTTGTTGAGTTGTTGCATATTTACACAATTATTTAACTATTGTTGAATGTCAAATCTAAACATCTAAAACATGTGAAACAACTGGCCAAATTAAAAACATTAAGCAGTCAAGATTTTGATTGCAATTGGCTTTGTTAAAATATATTGTGAACGGTAGTTCATTATTTACCCTGATATACAATTTAAAGTGCCTAAAGTTAATAAAAACTTTTGAACATAAACATTTTTTGACAAGGATAAACGATCTGAACAAAGAACAAGATTAAAATCAGCTTATTTTGGCTCTTACTATGGAAGCTGATTCCAAAACCATAACCAATAATGCTTGATTTGCTTTTGTTTAGCTCTCTCAAGATCTCACTCGCTTGAAAGAACACTATGAGAAAAAGATGAAAGATCTAATGGCAAATACAGTGGGAACGGTAGAGCTGCAGCAGCTAAAACAGAAACACGAGCAGAAGGTAAACTAACTGAGGCTCACCTAAACTGCCTCTGCTAGAAGAAGTAGTCCCAACCCTTTACTCTCAGTTTAGCTAGCCACTGAGGCCATCTGTCACTGACTCAGTATCTTCATTCTGCTCTGATATTAATTGCTTGTGATGGTTGTACTGGTGATGGGTTTGCATAAAATTCATATGTCTTCTTGTGTGCTACATTGGCCTGTCTTGTTATGTGTTTTGCCCATTGGAGGTTGTAAATCTAAGGTTATATTTTTTAATTCTACAGTAAACTGAGATGCCAGAACCTGCATTTTAGTGTGATAGCAGTCACTATTGAAGCAGAATGCTGATGTCTCCATTACTGTAATTTTCTGTACAGCCTTGCTTTCCTATTGTCCTGAATTACATGTTCTAGCATTTACATATTTTCATCCTTGCTCTAACACTGCTTCTATGCTGCTTAATTCAGTTCATTAGTTGTTGTTTAAACTAGGTTTAGACTAAACAAAACATCACTTGGATTAAAATTCTCAACCTATGAATTGATTTGAGTCACTTTTGCACTGTAGACAATGATGGTTATTTTCTCTTGTAAGATGCAAAAACTGGTAAAAGCAGCTAAGGAAGGGACCAAAGATGGTCTGGAGAAAACCAAAGCCGCCGTGAAAAAGGGACGTTCTTTCATCAAAACCAAGTCATTTTGTCATGGTATGTATCCTTAAAAGGTGGCATGTCATCTTGGCTTGTCTGTTTATGATAAGTCGGAATTCATGTACAAATGTTTTTTTTGTGTACTAAGGGCTTTTACTTGCTCTCTTAATATTGTAGAGCGCAAGTCAGCCTGTTTTGAGGATGTGGAGTCTGAATTCTTTATTGAGGTGGATTGCTTTAATGTTGAGCCAGTGCTGTGTTCAGCACCACAAGGTCTATCACAGCAAGAGGTGATGAACATGCCCTTCAGTTTTTATCACAATTGTGTAACTTTTACTTTGTGAATTTAAAATGATAACAAATGCCTATAGATCAGTGTTTTGGTATTCTTCCTTTACAGCTGGTAAGAAGATGTATTTTGGGATCTATACTGGAGAGTGAGAAGAACTATCTAGACTCTCTGAAGAGGATATTAGAGGTATGAACGTATGCAAGCTGCAGTGATGTCATGTCTACTTTAAAATGTTTGTTTTGTTAACTTTAAAATCTCTGCTTAACCAGCAATATGAGAAGCCCCTTTCTGAGATTGAACCGAGGCTGCTAAGCGACAGGAAACTGAAGATGACCTTCTATCGCGTGCGTGAGATACTGCAGTGCCACTTCCTGTTCCAGATTGCGCTGGCAAGCCGTGTAGCTGAGTGGGACAGCCTGGAGATGATTGGAGATGTGTTTGTGGCATCGGTAAGCTGGGGCTGTACTTAAAAAGACTTTTAAGATGCAGTGTGTAAATTCGATGGCATCTAGTGGCGAGGTTGCAGATGACATCTATCTGATTACTCTCCACACTTATCCATCAGCTCCAAGCATAAGATAAACAACTGTGTGCATCAGAGGTCATGTTGTGTATGTCCACAAAGTAAGTGAAGAAATTATATTTGCTATGGCCGCCTCACAATATCCTCCTGGTGTTGTGAAAAGGGAATGCTCTTAATGTGTAGCATTAGCAAAGCATTGTATCAAGTATTCTTTGGTCACTGGTTGGCTTCAGATTATCTTATTTAGGTGTGCAACCTATTATTTCTAACCCGATGACTTTTTTTCTTCGTCTGCTTATACTATGAATTGAGTTTGGCAGCCAGGACAAGGCCAAACCACCATATGCTTTAATGGAAATGTTGCAAGATTTTTTTTTTCAGCTCCACAGGAAAACTGATTTTGTATCTGTTAGACATTTATGGCATTTCAAGCTAAGACAGGATACACAGAGCTACTCTCTGCTCTTTTATCACATGCAAACTACCTCTTCTTCTACAGTTTGGGGGTATTCCAGAATGCAGGTTTATTGAACCAGCTGAAATGGGGATATTAGACTCTGAGTCAATAAATGCAGGAACTTGCTTTATAAAACTAACATGCTCACAGAGACAGTGACATCTTTTTTCTGATTCAAATAAAAAAGGCTACAGGCTACACTGTCTGACGATGGGAATAGAATAGCTGTCAGATTGAAAATTAACTACATGTAATCATTTTAAATTATACATTTTATGGGAAACTTAAGACCTATAAGACAATGATCTATGAATAATAATTTTTCACAATTTAATTATTCACATTGTTGAAACATTCTTATTATAGTTATCATCTTATTTTCAAAATTATGTGAATATTTCAAAGTAAGAATTTCTTTCATCATCTACCGACAGCCGCACCTTGTCCATCTCAGTGCATAAGTCAGAGTGAACAAATGCAGTTATTTGAAGAAACTTTTATGATTGGCAATGCTTAAGGCAGTCAGCATACTAGGCAAAGATAAAAAAAAAAAAAAAACATAAGATTCATAGAAAGTTTAAGATACCATGATCTGTGTTGTCTGGTCTTTGTAATGCTGGACAGAAGTGTCTGGGACCTAATGATGTAGAAGAATGGGAAGTTAAACCTTAAGGAAATTTGCCCTGTGGTCCACCAGCTACTAGTTGTGTTTCAAGCCCTTAAAGTTCTTGGAATCCTGCACACATATTTAAAGCCTGACAACATTATGCTTGTTAACCACACAATCAGATCAAAGTAGAATCTAGCACAAGTTGGAATGGTTATCCAGGCCTTTTCATACTGGGCTCCAGACGTCACCTTGGGCCTTGATATGTGATATGTGCAGTGGGCTGCCTTATTGCCCACATGTACTTCAGACAGACCATCTTTCCCCATAATTGTGAATAGAATTGGAAGAAAGTCCTGTTGCTTGACTTTTGGACAATGCACATTAAAGTATTTTGAATGTTATGATGCAGAAAGTACAGAATGGAGGCGTTTTGGTCCAGAAGACTGTGAAGAGCACAGTGGTGTAAAGCCCCAAGGTTTACCAAGTTTTTTTGGACGACATAGTGCTGGGACAGAAATTCCCAAAAATGCATGTTGAAAACCAAGATGACATGCCATTTTTAAGCCTTCTTAAATGCATTCTGCATGTGGATGCTGAAATGAGATGCTGAAACACTCCAGACACTAAAACTGCTACCAAGTGAAAGTTGTAAGTTATAATGAAAATTCTGACCCCGCATTCAAGACTCCTGCACTGAGACTGTAACGTACTGCCCATTTCCACCTACAAGTTTCATTACCTTTCATTTCAATAAAGATCAACGGCTTTCAGCTTGTCCCTTCAGGACACAGGGGAGTTTTTACACCAGATGCCCCTTCTGCCGCAACCCTTCCATTTTATTTATCCGAGCTTGGGACTGGCACTAAAGTGGCCCAACACCCCTCACTCTGGACATGGAGAACCATCCCCTGACATGTTCAGCCAGGAAAGTTCAACTGTAGAACCCCTACTGCCACCAGTAATAATGATACTACCACTGATAGAGCCCAGTGGATGACTTTTTGAGGAAAGCCTGGAAATTCTTCCATAGAGCAAGGAAGAGAGTGCTTTCCATATTTAAAAGGAGAAACTAATATAATGACTTCAGATTATAATTCATTCCTAACCATACCATCTTACTGGCACATGCTTGGGAACGAATTATAGGAATTTTATACAATTTAAAAGTTTTGAATTAAGAATTACTCATAACTGGTTCATAATGAATTACACCCATTCTAACCTATTGAACATGTGCTATGTAATGGGCAGTACAGAGGTGAGGAGGTTAGCACTCCTGCCTCAGAGCAAGAAGGTATTGCTGTGAGGTGATTCTACTTGCCACAGCTGCATGGGTTTCATGTCGGCGCTCACAATCTAAATTAGCTTAACTTGTGACTTTTCTGTACTAGTGATGGCATTAGTCCATTGTTATGCCGTATGAAAAGTGTGTTCATTAAAACATTTCAAGTACAAATATTATTTGTTCTTTTATTATTCTCATCAAGAATTTTGGTTATTGGATAAGAATTTTAATGTACAAATAAAATGGATATTTTTAATTCAAACTATAAAAATGCACCTTGTTTGCAGGATTAATAATTTGTCTGTTCCAATTAATGTAATGAAATAGGTTCCTGCAAGTGGTTAATGTGTTTAAATGTCTTTGTTGCTCAACAGTTCTCAAAGTCAATGGTGCTGGATGCCTACAGCGAATATGTGAACAACTTCAGCTGTGCCATGGCAGTGGTACGAAAGACCTGTGCCTCCAAACCCGGCTTCTTGGAATTCCTCAAGGTTTGAAAAACACAGAACTACAAAGTGTTAAACACTGAGCTACACTGCAGTGTGGAAACTGTGTAATGAATACTGTTTTTACCAGGGGATCTAAGTGTTATTTTCTGGAAAAGGGTAAACATATTTGTTTACCTTTCACATATTGCCTTAGTCATACCTATTGCATTGTTTAAAAATCTAGTTCTTCTCTGCCGTAACCCATTGTCTCAATTGCAGCATCGTCAAGAGACCAGCAGTGACAGAATGACTTTGTATGGCCTGATGATGAAACCTATCCAGAGATTTCCACAGTTTATTCTACTTCTTCAGGTATAATAAATCCTTTTAATCTGTGCATCCATCACTAAGCTCTAATCTAACCGCTGATTGGTTCAGATGTTCGGGTTAATATCATTGTTTCCTCATTGTGTAATGTCAAATATTTGGACTTTAGTATTCAGTGGGAAGATTCACTATGTGAATAGAATAAACACTGACATTCATTCTACATTACAAATCGTATCGTAGGCTGCTTTGTATCTACATTTAGTTCCCTATACAAAAAAAAACAATTATTAAAGTCTTGAATAGTAAGTGACAAGGAAAGTTTTATAAAGGGAGATTGAAGATTAAAATACAATGTCTGTAAATTGTTTAAGCCCTGACAGTCTAAACAACTTACAGAACAGTAATGGACATGTCTTTTTCTTATTTTTCTCCCTGTATATTTTGAGTGATGTTTTGCATTTATGTAGTTTTCTAAAAATCAATCAGATCATTTATTTATTGCATCAAACTAATATGACTGCATTTTGATGAGAATGTAAATAATTTCATATCGAATATAGAGTAGGCCTGAGAAATAAGGGGGTAAAAACCATAAATACAGATCAGTTGTGTAGCTATTTAACTGTCTCTGTCAACACACAACCTGCTATTATCCTCTTTCGAGTCAAGGCACAGTTTATCTTGATTACATTAAGAAGACTTTTCAATACGTTATAAGAACACCATACAGTGAGGGAGGAAATATGCAAGTTTCACACAGACGGACCTGGCTGGATGCAACCCCTTCACCAGTGTGCCACTGCTAAGTGCAATAAAAAGAGGACAGTGTGTGTGTAATATATACTCTAACCAGCAGAGGGCGGGACATACACGTAAGTCCAGGAACCTTGTTTTTCCGAGCCTATCTCAAGGAGAGGTGAGAAAATTGCTTTGGGGGAATTCAGATTGCTTTTAATCCTAGCGTCCTATGTTTATGTCGCTTGTGTCTCTTGCTGAAAACAGAACAATTTGGCACGCTGCTTTTAAAACATGTTCAGCTGCAGTATATTGACAACAACCTTGGGTTATCATACACGAACTGTAATCTATTTTCACTTGTTATGAAATCCTCATCTGTCAAAAGGATGTATGCTATTTAAATATATATATATATATGAAGGTAAATTAGTTAAAGAGAATTGAATACCATTGGATATAAATGTGCAGATTTTGTTGTTTTACAGCTTCATTTTTTTATTCACTTAATTGTACAAGTATTGGGAATTAGTCATTACTGTGAAGGACTGACTAATGTGTGACTCCTCTTTGCATCCTCATCAGGACATGCTGAAGAACACACCAGTGGGTCATGCAGACCGTCTGCCCCTGCAAATGGCCCTCACTGAACTGGAGACCCTGGCAGAGAAGCTCAATGAAAAGAAGAAGGAAGCTGACCAGCGCTGTGAGATTCGTCATATTGCAAAGGCCATGAACGAACGCTACCTCAACAAGGTCTGCCCATTGCTCTTGTGCACCCTAGAATGGTGTTTGTATTGTTTATTACTGCAGCCACTGTTAGGTGGACTCAGTGTTCTTGACATGTGATGTTTTGTCCTGTTTTCTAGTTATGAAGGTGGTTGTAGTTGTATGGTTGATGTGTCATTCTTTTAGCATATGCTGTGGGATTTCTCTCTGTTCCATTGTGGGCGGGCATCAGGCACTTGAACATCACATTTTCTATAAAGTATTCTTCTGACTAAATACCATATTTTTAATGCATGGTTTAGCACAACATGTGCACACTACACCAGCTTTCCCCAAGGTATAATTATTTGTCTATTTGCAGCCACCCACTCTGGCATCTGTGTAGAAACATTTGTTTACTGGATACCCTACATGGGGTATAGGAGTTTTGTTCTTCGTAGCCTCTAATTGTTCAAAGTCACTGTTGATAGCCATATTTTATTTGCTATTATCCAAAGGGGGTAGTTTCACTGTAAAGAGTGGCAAGATGCATGGTGGAAAAAGGAGCAAGATGACACTTGACAATGGTTCCTGGCTACTCCAAAGCAGACAGATTTACAGAAACATATGGCAGTGTACACTTCAAAGTTTAATCAGAAGGTAAAGGCTGAAATGCATCAGGTTTGTTTGCTTGATTAGGCCAATGTAATCAAGTGAAAAGGGAACCCTCTATGTACCTTAAGCTAAACTAAGCTACAGTAAGTACTTCGGATTTTAAGTCGTAAATCAGAGGTCCAAACTTCTGCTGTGCATTATAATAGTATGATTTATCATCCCTGTTCCTTAGCTTCTAAGCAATGGCAGCCGCTATCTGATTCGCTCTGATGACATGGTGGAGACTGTCTACAATGAGCGTGGTGAAATCATCAAAACCAAGGATAGACGCCTCTTTCTGCTCAATGATGTCCTCATGTGTGCCACGCCCAATTTCCGGTGAGAGCAACGGCAAACCAGACTTTGTCCTTTATATGCCTCTTTAAGTGTTCTTGGGTGTTATACCCAGTAATCTCTTTTCAATTATCAGATTTTTGTTTTGTTTTAATAGATCACTGTGCTTACTGTAAGTGAATATTAATTACAAGGATTTCTTACCAGAACAAATCTTAAAATGTAATTGGTGACTCTTGGCCACTTTCTGTCACTGCATTTGGACCCACAGTGGTTTGCTATACCGTATAACCAAGAGTTATGGAGGGCCCCAGTCCTAGGCTTTTCAGTTTCTCTCCTGTAATTGTAACCATGTGGTCACCACATACCGCCTCTGGGAAATGTATGCTGACTTTTTACCACATTTGGTTTTCTAGATGAGTAACATTTAACTCTTCTAACTCACATGGCATCATCCACTGATAGTGATGTTGATTTTTCTCTTTTTGCACCTCTCTAATGTCTTACACTCAACCCTTCTCCTCACACAGAGCAGAAGATAGACCAATTCTCCACAAACAAAATGCTAACAATGTAAATCAGAGTGTATTTGTTACATATTCTACATCTCTTCTTTTTGTTGTGTCAGGTGTCAGGATGGCAGTAGCAGTGCTAGTGGCAATACCGCCTTGGACCAAAAGTTCCTTCTTAAGTGGAGCGTACCTTTGAGCTTTGTGGAGGTGCTAGAGTTTGGATCCAGTGAGGACATGTCCGAGAATAGCCGCTACCCAGCACCTCATTCTGGGGAGAAGGTGGTCATCAACGCAAAGCCAAGTACGAACCTCAATGTTACATTATGCTATTAACAGAGAGAAACAGCAGCTATTACGGTGCTGCTGTTTCTCTCTGTAAATCAGGGACAAATGTTCTGGTTGAGGCAACAGATTTAAGTTAGTTTGTTGAGCTAATTTGACAGTGCCGAGCACTTGAGAACTGAGAACTGATCCCACAGGCAGTGGGGACTTGAGCCACCAACTGCTATTGACAGTTGTCTGCTTGTGTTTATGCAGCGACCTAATGGCACTATAACTGTTCCCTGTGTGGTGGACAGTAGAGGGATGTGGATTCATTCCAAAAATATCAAAACCACCATCGATAATAGTCTCAATAGAATGGATACTAAGGCACCCCCACCGAAGTAAGTGATTATGGAAACATTTCACTGCTAATGCTACAGTGCAGTAGCAAGTGTCACTGGAACCTAGTCAATCAGGGATCAGAGATTAGAACTCAATCTAAAACACAAACATATCTAATGAAAGGCCACAAAGTAAATGGTGAGTTATGAGCCTCAAGTTGTTAATTGTTTTACATCATGTGTTTTCACCATTGCATGTATCACTTGTGTTGCTTTGTAGTTGAATCTACTTTGAAAACCTCAAAATCTAACTCCAGACCTGTTGTAATACATCTCATAAATGCTAAACAGGTGCAAGCCAGGTGATCTGTGATGTCAGGTTATTAAATCAGAGATATTTGATATTGTCAGAGAGTGATTTAAGGATTATTAAGGAGAAAAAAGAAAGGAGGAGAAACTCTTAATGCAACATGTTAAAAGGGAAGAAAGAGAGAAACTGATTAAAGACCAGCACAGTAGTCAGGTGACAGTGAGATGTAGACTAAAAGAGAAACACAGAGAAAGTTAAAAGTTAAATCTAAGCTACCTCAACAGTTTAGATTAATGTTGTAAATGTCACAAAGAGATTTAATGACACCACAGCTAAAATTAACTGAGGCGTTTTATGTGTCATTTTTCAATGTTATTTTGAGTTATATGCATCAGTAGTGTTTGTAACTCTGCAGTAAAACGGTCAGATAGTTTCTCTTCTGATCAAGTGAGAATCACCAAATGCCGATTTATTCACATACAGAATAGATGAGATTAGTGAGCTTTTGCCATAACAGCCCCAGATTAATCGGTTAAATATTTGACAGAGAATAACACTAGAAATGCTTTTCAGCTAGTATGTATTTGTCAGTGATTGCACAGTTTTCTGACTTAACTGAATGAGCCCAAAAATGAAGTTCACAAATCATAAAGAATGTGTATCTGTGTCTCTATTAACTGCAGCCTTACAAAAAAAGCTGTAATGCAAGTGTCTTGATTGAACAAATTGAGTTATAGAGTTAAACAGAATTAGTCTCCCACATTATGAATTCATAAATAAACACGTAGTAGTTTCATGCAGGACATTTATGGACATTTATTTCTTCAGCTTCTGGTTTGCAGGCTCCCGAATCCAGTGGTTTCAGTTTTTCCACTGGGTTCCTTCCTGTTAGGCCCAGATCAGACAAACAAGAGGTATAAAGATGGTTTATGGCTTTTGTGGTCACAGAACTGCATAATAGTATAATTCATGTTTTTAATGTATTTAAGCTGGGTTCAAAGCCTCTCTCTTTCAGTGTCCAATGGTAGTGGGCTGAAATACCTGTTACTGAGCTCATCCAGTCTCCTTTGTGCTGCCTCCCAGTCTTCACCATCTAATTTAACATCTATAATTCTGTTATATAAGGCTTATAAGTGTTTTGCTGCCAGGTGTCACAGTGTAAAGTTTATTTATCGATAAATCCTCTGGCAATTTGTGGCGCACACATATTGCTTATTAGCTATGTTAAATTAGAAAAACTGTTCATTTTATTCATTAATAGCCATGACACATTTCTTGACTAATTCAAGAATAACAGTAGATTAAATGAGCTAAGGCTCTTGCCATTGTTTTTGTCACCCTGCTATGTGAACTGGCTATGTAGGTGGCAGAATTTGACAGCAGATAGATGGCATATATGAATTGTTTGTGCTTACACACTCATTATCTCATTTCTTCTTTACTTTTCAGTGTGAACTGCTACATTTTTCCTCTTCCATTGGCCCATATAGTTTGTCCTTCCTGCTTTTTATCACTATTTCCACAAAAGCCACATTTGGTGCTTCTCTTCTGAGCTCATCTCCTGCCAGGCAACCTGTCCTCTTCGTTAAGATGCTGTATATAAACAGTCCAACCATTGCATGAGTGTACGCAACAGATGGCACAGACAGACCCAACTAACATCTGGTCTGTCTGTAGGGTTTTTGAAAGCTGACAGGTTCACAGCCTTATCTTAAGTCAACATGATTGTCCACACACTTCCTAAATGCCTGAGGAAGGCCATATGGGTCTCAATAGAAAGTTTGAGTCTTAAAAATAGTTATTAATTTGAGATGGTGACATTATGGACTGACCACAGTGCTTCTAAAATAACTTTTAATTCCCTTGATGAGACTGGATTACTGCAAATCCACAACGATAACATTCTTTCACTCTGATTTAATTATTTCCAAGCCATCCTTAGGTGTGTGTGTGTGTGTGTGTGTGTGTCTGCACATATAAATATGTGCATTGTCCAGGAATTTTTAACAAGTGGAAACTATTGCTTCTCAGTCTGTTGTGTTCAGCCAAAGCTGCTCAGTCACCAGTCTGGTAAAAGGCAATGAAAAGAGACTCCAACACATGATGTCACCTTTTTGCATGTCTCTCTGCTTAGTTCATCTCTTCTCTATGCTGCATAGTAATCAGACCACCAAGTAGACTAGTCATTCAAGTTGGGCTTCCTGCTGCTCTCAAAGCCAATATGTAATTTGTAGATATATTGTTTGTTTGTAGGAAGTGTGTAATTGCTGGGATGACTGGTCTGCTTCTGAAGATGTTCCCAGGCCTGTTTTGTAAAAAAAAAAACTCAAAAACTCACACAGCATTTGGCACTGACACAAAGAGCTATTCAAGATGTTGGATCTGGGTTGAAATGGGTTACACAGTGCCAGTCTAGTCTGTGGGAATGGTCAATTCATTAATGGTAGAAATGGGTGTAGAGTTTTAAGATATCATTTCAAGTTTCTTTTTGTGGTCATAAGGAGGAAATATATATAAGGAAGATATATACTGCAAAGCTAGCACAGACCCCCATAATACACTACATGCAAGCTTGTCATAATCTCAAATCACAATCTCAAATTTTATACAGTATTAGTATTTTTTTATTCAGCACAAAAAAACTGTTCAAATTACAGCATAACAAGAGATAAGCGAGATACGACAAAAAGACAAGACATGGGTTACCTGTGTACAGTGTATGTTTGCTTGTGACAGTGCATCGGGATTGGAGGATTGAAGAGGAATCCTTAGTGAGGATAAGCAGAAAAGGTAGAATTATACATAAGAGAAATGACAGTTAGGGGGGAAGAAACGTACAAGGTAGGAGTATACATACTAAGGCTAAAAACATGGTATATCTATATATAGATATAGATATATAGATGGATGATATAGATATATATAGATATAGATAGATAGTGTATTTATTATTTCTTAATAACATGAGAAAACTCATCATACATTCAGATAAATTAGCTAAAACAGAAATAAAGACAGAATAAATATATTGTTTATATTTAAAAAAGCTAAATTCTACAAAAACCATAAGAAACAAACGAAAATTAATACTAATTATGATGATTATGATTAAGACTTTAAATGAACACCTGTAGGTGAATTTCCTTATAATATGATACACTAGGCACGGAGGGGACCTTGTGTTTCCTCACCTAGTTTCAAGCCACTGTGTTTAAGCCTTTGCTCAAACAGATGAGCCATGAAAATTGAATAAAGCTCCTTTAGAAAAGGAACTAGATCCGAATGACACAAGTGCATAACACACATCGAGAATTATTGCTTGATTGTTCTTATTACCAGTTGTAAATAAATAAACCTGTAGGTTGGCTGTTTTGATCCACTGACATGAAATGCAATACAATAGGTGGGCACTGACCAGGAAAATATCAGTGAAACTATTACTGTAGGCCTGCTGTGTTAAGTGTGTGCCTTTCCATGCAGGGTTGCTTTACATAACAAATTTCTCAGACTGCAAGCAATCGCTTGTTCACAAACTCTAAAGGGGGACATTTCAGATTGATTCTCTCAAAGACCTCATACAAATGTGACAACTAGTGATGCACAAACAAAGGCAAAGTTTCTCTTAAATGCACAGTCGGTGAGATTTTCAGTAGAGGACTGGACTAGGTTGCCATGGAATTGCAGCACCAGACTTGCTGACTATTGTTGAAGAAGACGAGGAAGAGGAGAGGGAAGAAAGGGGGGGAAAAAATGTAAGAGCAGAAGCAAATAGAGCTTGATGCAGTTCAGCGAGACTCGGATGCAGCTTAACTCTTTGTTGCCCACTTGTAGATGAAGAGAATGTACTATATACAATTAGAATATCTACAGTTTTAATTTGAAAGAGTTCTGCAATGTTATTAACTTTTCCTTTAGCAAAATTGTCAAACTAGCAGGCCCCTTCACTCTCTGATGTTTCCTAAACGGTTGAAAATTGAAATACCTATTTGCCTACCCACTGCAAAATATGTACAGTAGCTATGCAAAGGAAAACAGGTCTGAAATACAAAGTATGTTAACAAGCAAAAACAAACACAATATTTAGATGTGTGGCCTCTGAAAGTATACAGTATTTTTCCTGTGAGTGAATGAGCACAGTGGAGAAAACACTGTCACCACTCCCTGTAGGAAAAGGATGGATGGATCTATGGTACTGTTTACTTTACTGTTTACTTTTGTACATGTTTTTTAGTCCTGGCATGATATGAGTTCTGCAATTTTTTTATGGGAATGTTTTTTTATGTTACTGTGGTTTATAAGTTTAAAAAACTATCTGGAATGAACTCAGGTAAAACATTTTAACAATTACATTTCAGCTCTTCATGTGTAAAGGACCAGCGTAGCTTCATATTTATTGCACTATTTGGGTTGTAACAGTTGTGTGATTGCCAATTTTTAAAATGTTTTAGAAAAGTTTTACTCTTTTACTCTTTTTTCCTTATAGACAAACTGTACATGGGCCCCGGTCAGTTGTACCAAGATCTGCAAAACCTAATCCATGACCTCAGCTTGGTTAACCAGATATCCAACATGATCAGCAGCCTCAAAGGAAACTACCAGGTACTGAATGACTGACCCTGTGATACAATAGAGCTTTTTCCTTTGGAAGTTTGATTAAATAGCACATAAAAATTTTATTTCATTATATTTCATCACACTAAACACCAGAGATTCAAAATAAAGTGAAAAACGTAATAAACTCAAAGTCTAGGACTAAGGCTAAGAAGGAACTATCAATCTATCTTTCTATGAATTTGAATTTGAGACTATGGTTTGATTAAATATGGAATCTTTTGGAATATTAATTGTCTTTATTAATATTAAGCTTTACAATGGCTGATATAAACAGCTGTTCCTCCAGTGTTTCTAATAGGAATTTTAAAATGTCTGTACAAAAATAGAACAGTAAAACATTTAAGCTGTGGAATGTGCCAGCATGCTCAATTTGTATCTGAGAAACCAGAAGTCTCTTAAGTTTTGTTTTGCACCACTCTACCCTGCCATATCCGGTGACAACATACACACACACACACACACACACACACACTAACACACACACACACACAAGCTCGTCTATGCTGTGGGGATGGAGGTTGGGAATGCAGAGCACATCTCGAGTGTGTGAGTCTGTGTTTGTGCTGTCCTGGTGGGTCTGTCAGAACCAGAGTGGAGGCAGAATAAAAAAGCAGCTCTCAGAGAGACATGTGTCCCAGAGTTGGAGGGAGGGACAGATTGATGGGGAGGGTGATGAGGCAGGACTAAAATATGTGAGCTGTACACTACAAAGCATTTTCACAAAATGTAATAATATATCCTATATATTACTGTATACTGATAAACTACACTTTTCAGGTTAGTTCATTTTGGAACCTATAGATATATTGTCAATATAATATTAGTAAGGATAAGTAATTATAATTCATTACTCATTGTCCCTTTCCCGACTTCCCTGTTGTATATAGAATGTAAACCCCACTGTGGCCCAGGACTGGGTGTCAGGCCTGCAGAAGCTGATTCTGAAGAAGGAAGAAGAGATTAGGGCAGGTGACCGGTGTAGGATCCAACTCCAGCTGCCTGGCAAACAAGACAAGTCTGTTGCACACTTTTTCTGCTTCATTTGGTCTTTCATACAGACAGCACATTCAATATTTTAATAATCTCGGTTTAAATCCTCATCCCTCAACGTGTCATTTTTATCCCAGTTTTATCTGTATCACCTTCTAACATGCTTTCTCATACTATTCCCTCAATATGACCCCTATATGACTATAGTGTTAGAAGAGAGAGTTGGAACATATTTGCATAACCAACTATGTTCATCAGCTCTAATCTGAAGGATGAATCTCCTGGGAGGGAGTGTGCATGGGTGTTTGCAACCCAATTCTACCCAGTGCTACAGCTGTTGCTGAACATAAATGTTCATACCACACATTTACACACCCTATTATATCTCCACAGTGTTCCCCAAGGGTGCACCTTGTTTTGGCTTTTCACATTCACACTCACACACAGCATAACTGTTTTTGCTTGTCTCTCATTCACTTCCTCACTGTGTTTCTAATCCCAGCAGCATTTAGCTGGTGAGATTATCCATGGGTATGTTTGGAAACACAGCTGTGCCTCTCTCATTCCTCCCCTGATCCCTCAGTTGCAAAACATAACACTCTTCACCATCAACCAGTGACAGGAGTGATGCTGTTCAGACAGGAACCAGCCCCCAAACACACACACACAACAGATGCACACACGATGAGCGATGAGAGAAGGGATAATTGACATTGACTTCTATTGAATTTCTGTCACTATCTATCTTGTCAGTCAGCATCGATTGGACAAACTTATGGGCCCCCTTCTGCTGAGATTCAATCTAAATTAGGCTCAGTTCATTTGATCGTATTGAGTGTTTTACTGTGAAACTAGTCAGTGAACTGGTGTGTCTGCAATAATATTCAAACATTAACATGACTGGTTAGAGAGAGACATTTTAATGCAAATTCTGGCCTATGGTTGTGAAAGTCTTGACATATTTCACAATACATAATTCATTCAGTACATTCCTGTTAAAGTGTCTTTGATCGGAAACACTTCCATTGAAAGTTTAATTCATTTATTCCAATTGAAGTGCTTTTTTCAATGTTCTGAGTGATGATTTTTCCATAGTAAAACAGAGTTCCATAACACAGTTACTTCTTCTGTATCTTTTGTTTATAAGGAATAGAACGCATCAAAATACAGCAGTTACCATTCTGCCCGTTACCTCATTGTGCCCTACAAAAAACTAAAAGATTGAAAAAATATTGAGGGAATCTACTGTAGTGGCACGAAAAAATCGTCTGAAATGCAGCGATCATTTATTTGTCTTCTACATATGTAACATCATTAGAAGATAGGATTGTCTTTTATTTTTCTTGTAATTTGTGTTTTGTTTTTTCCATCTCTGTTTCCTCCAGGTCGGGTAAACCCACTTACTTCAGTGCAGTGTTCAATACTCTCAGCCCAGCCATCAAACAGTCATGGATCAGTAACTTGCAGATGGCAAAGCTTGCTCTAGGTACAGTGCACTGCCAAGCTTTGTATTTGCGCTCTGTCATTTGCACAGTTCTTTATATAGATTGAACAATGTTGGATGGTGGTTGGTTAATAAATACATATTATCAAATCTCATTACAAATCTTATTACTTTTTTGTATCAGAGGAGGATAATCTGCAGGGCTGGTTCTTTGCAGAGGATGATGGCAATCAGATCAAAAAGCAAAAGCATCCTCTTTTGCTCCGGCATATGCCTGTAGTCATGTCAAAGCTACAAGAGTTTAAGGTGAGACCTTTTCCTTTACCATAATGAGGAACATAATGAAGTCATCTGGTAGATATGGGCCGATTAAGTTGGTTAGAGTATTCCACTGGTAGATCCCATGTTGTGGGCTAGATCCCTTTATAGGGTACTAATTTGCCTGTGTTGACTGTGTGTGTGGAAATTAGAGCCCTGCTTGTGTCCATATTAATGTAGGTCATAGCATATGAAACATATCTGTAACTAGAGTTGTCATTAATGTTATCCTAAATCAGTTGTCTCTCATTTCAGTCTGTGCGTGCCTGACTGTGTCTCACAAATGCCAAACTCTTCCCTGTATGTGGCTTGTTATGATTAGCAGGTCAGAACACAGTGCTAGGTTAATAATGCAAACATTGCAGGCTTGATCCCTATACAGGCCAGAGTGTTTGAGGATGGATGCTTGTTATAGTAGAGACAGACACATAAAACTTTAGCATTGTCTAATGGGATTAACTGACCAAGTGGATTAAAGCACCAGGGAGCATGTTAACTCAATTGATACAATTGCCTTGTCTTCATCTGCCTTATAACCACTGTGTGAGTTTCTGTATTTCTGCGGGAATGTGTTTCTTTCTTGTTTTTGCTGTGTGGAGCCATGACTCCCTTATGTCACACTTCTCCCTGCAAAAAATAGCTCTATTGTGGGCGTGGGGATGAGTCCCAGCAGTGTTTAATGAGTTTTTAAAAAATGTCACATTAGAGCACAGACACATGACCAGTTTAATATCGGTCATCTTACAAACTTACTTTTAAGTGGCACGTTATAATGACATTAAATGATTAGTATCTCATATGATCTAAAACAGGGGCAACACAGTAGTGGAGTTAGCGCTGCCCCCTCACATCTAGATTGTTTTTGCATCCCCAGGCCACTGTGGCTGTTTTCCCAATGCTTGCGTGGGTTTCCTCCGGTTTCCTCCCACAGTTCAAAGAGGTTAATTGGTGACTCTAAATTGCCCGTAGGTGGGAATGTGAATGGTTGTCTGTGTGTATTTCTTTCTGTGTTGGCCCTGAGATAAATTGGCAACCTGTCCAGTTTATACCTTGCCTCTCACCCAGTGACAGCTGGGATAGGCTTCAGCCCCACTGTGGCCCAAAAGAAGATAAGCAGTTACAGATAATGGATGGATGTATTGATGATACAAAACAGCTGTTGAGCTGACATACTTTCTATACTAAAAGAAGGAAATTACAGTAAACTATTTTCTGTCTTTCATTTTGACTGAATACTTATTTGTGAATGAAACGACTTTGCCATGTTAATATGTAACAACCACTGTCAGACCAACTGGGGTGAAAATAGCTGCCACATGCATTCTGTGGCCAGGTTGTGGTTTGATCCCCATACGGGCCTTTTTCTTTTTAGACTATGAACTTATTTTAGATCCTGCTAAGCAGTAGTCACTCTGTCAATACAGAAACTCTGTCATTACTTACAGAGTAGAAAAATGACCGATGTCAAGGGGCACAGGGCTGACTTCACTAATTTAGACTGCATGCTTTAATGCAACTGAGACAGATCTGTGAAATTTTTACCTTCACGTTATGTAACAGCTGGGCGCTAATAAAACCTGTTCTATCAAATTCCTACAACTTGATGCAAATACACACATGACATCTTTCTTTAAACCTATACTTTCTATTCTGTGACAGGTGGAGTGTGCTGTTCATAACCCAGAGCCCCACATCAGCACAGAGAGCACAGCAGACTCTCCTGTTGTGGGCCATGGATGTATCTGGGTGGGACATTTTTTTTTTATCCAGAACAGAAGCATTATATTAGTGTACATTCCAAACGGGGATAATGACTAAACACAATTATGTAACCTAACGGAACTGAATTTAAAGTAGGAACTAATTCTGGGGTAGTAGTGATTTTTTTATGTGCACTTGCTAATGTAATTGTACTTTGTTTTATTTAGGGACATTTAATGTTTTCTAATGATAATATTAGAAGTAATTTGCAGTAGCTGAATATGTCATGGCGGGGTATCTCTTCATTTCATTTTTTCAGAAGGATTTTCAGACAGAACTGGAATACTTGTCCAAGAGTAAAAAAGCTACTCAAATTTACAAATAAATCCTAAAACATAATCTGTTACATCTCTGTTCAGGTTGCAAGTTGCACTAATCAGATGGGTCAGATAGCTATAGTGGCCATGCAGAACTCCAGCCCTAAGGTGACGGAGTGTTTCAATGTAGAGTCTCGTATCCTCTGCATGTCCTATGTGCCAGCTGAGAAACCTCAGGAGAATGGTGAGACAGTCCCCGACACGAACAATCCTCCATCGAAGGCCAGTGATAATCCTAGTGTCTGTCTGGGCATGGAGGATGGCAGGTACAGATAATTACATGGTCTTCTCACAAAAGTGACTTTGCAATTCATTAATGACTTAAAATATCTACAAGTAACTTTAGATGTTCTTGTAAAACACTTAAAATTAGCTGAATCCACACCCTACTATATGTTGTTGTTTTTTTTTAAACTAGAGACATTATTTTAATTATGCATATATAAATGGTAAATATCTGTATTTCAGCATCATTGTATACAAGAGCAGCCAGCGGTCCAAGAAAGTCCGCCTCCAGCATTTCTTCACCCCAGACAAGTCCACTGTCACCAGCCTTGTCTATAAGAAGCACTGTCTGTATGCTGGCCTGGTGAGCGGCTCTGTGGCAGTCTACTCCAGATCCCAAGGTGTGTTTGTGGGTGTGTAGTGAGGGAGTAGACTTGTGATTTGTATATCTCTTGTGTTATATTCTCAGAAATATGTCTATGTGATGTTTGTTGAATCTCCTAAATAGATGTAATTAAGGCAATTACAAGGTTAGATAACAGTTTTTGGGAAAACAGAAATGCATTCATTAAGTGAATTCCATTTTGTGTGTAGGCTGACATTGTTTATTCAGATATTTAGTCTGCACTAGAACTTAATTTTGTAAGTTTTGAACATAATTGACCGTGTGCATGAATCAAACTGACTGCTTTGTTGTTAATCTTAGAAACCTTTAACACCCTTCTGCTCGCATTAATTATCAAACCCGACTAGTGACATATTTAGTGACTTTTTCCAGCTACAGACAGATAATCTCAAAATGCTAAAGTGTTTGGAGCTAAATTCACACAGCTAAATATTTGGTAAACTCTAAATTTGAGAGGTTTTTCTGCTTTCTTTACAAACTGCTTTTTTTTTTTCACTTGACTCACTATTAGTGTGTAATTCAGACCTTCACTGTGTGGCTCAGGGTCAGGGGTCTTCTCTGTTTTGTGTTAAGGTTCTGTTTCTTGCTTGCTCAGTTTGTCTGGGAGAAGCAACTCTAGCGGTGACCTATTTAATGTCCTCCCTCCCATAAGTGCATAGACACAGTCATAGATCTAGTCTGCACACTTCCCACAGTCTTTAACATTCTCTGTTTTAGTGCCTCTCAGATACTTGTCTCAGATACTTGTCCTCCATTCCGTTTCTTTTTCTTTGTCTGTTTTTTTTTTATTTATTTATTTTTTTGCTGTGTCACATGATGTGGGCAAGTTAAGTACGTTTTAAAACACTAGAAAGCAAAATCCTTGTGATCATTGGTTGTCAAACTTAAGTATGGGTATCATTATCCTGTGATGCCATCATTGCTCGAGGCATGTTTTGTTAACCTCGCTTACATATTTTGCTGTGCTTCATGTTACCATATGACTCAAATTAGATTTTCAACCTCTTTGAGAAAGGACTTTTAAGTGCCCTTTCTAGTGTGTTTTCTAGCTTTGTTGTTTGGTTAAGCCCAAGAGAGAGAAACAGAATGATGAAGGAGACTGTTATCACCCCTCCCACAGTCAAGCTACATTTTGCCAGCTAGAAACACATCAACTTGTATGTAATCATGCAGTTAATCTTGTAGTCTTTTGGCATACTCATTGCTTTTTTGATGCACTTGTCATCGGCACAGTGTTTGCCAGTTTTGGTCTCCAGTTTCACTGAATGTTCCAGCAGTTCAGGTAGCTGCCTTTTATCATTCATCACCACTGGTATGCCAAATGTATTCCAAGAAGGAGTTCCTGGCCCTAGCCACTGAGTTTGTAGGATTTTGTACTCACCAACAGCTCTGTCACTGTCACTAGGATATGATGCTTTTATGCTGCAGTGATGACTCATGCTGCATAGTTACGGGAGTAGGGAAATGTAGCTTGCATCATTGTTGTAATGCTGCTCAAGCACTATGTCAGAGCCAGTTACTGGCTCGGCCTGTACGCTGTTAGCATTTAAAGTAGACCCACGGTTTACACTGCACAGAAGAAAGATGGCATAACTAGAAGAAATGATCTGCTTATATCCTTTGATGTTAAACTGTCAACTGATGAAAGGTGACCCTCACAGCCTGGAAATATCAAACCTGACAGAAGAGACAGCACTGGGGCTTTGTCTTTAAACATTCAGTGCTGAGTTATACTGCATGGAAATGTTAACGCGGTATGTCTGAAGCCGGCCAGTCAGCCTCATTCTGCCATGCTAGTATTTCCTTTGTGACTGACTGTATGAGAGACGGAGAAAGAAGCAGACACTGATTCGGCAAAGGTCACGTGTCATAGACAAACAGTCAGCTCTCTTCTGCTTTTCTGCACCATGCATCTCCTTTTTGCCTCTTAAGAGTATTATGTCATTTATTGGAGTTGTCACATAAAGAGTAATGCCTTATTTAAATAGCTTTCATAGTCACAGTTTATGTGTTATTGTGTTATGTATGTGTAAATGGTGATGAGAAGTTTGTTGCAGGTGACATTGACATGAAAGAATACGACAGTTAAGGCAATAAGATGTGGGCAGACTCTCCTCAGTAGAGAAGACTTACATAAGCCTGCATGTTGGCACTCATGTCACTTCTTTTTTCTTTTCTTCCGCTGCTCTTTTCCTTTTTCTTTTCTTCAAGCACATTCACCTACACAGTAGCATTATTATTGCAATAATATACACAGTCCATAGCGGCAATGCTAATCCCACCTTGCTTCTTCAGTAGAAGTTTACCTTCACTTCCCCAATATTACTGCACATCTGAAAGAACATCTCTCTCTGCATGGCATCTCTCCTTTCAATAGCTGCTTTTGTGCCTTTTCTTAAACAAACACGATTGGTGAGGCCTCATTCACTTCCTGACCTAGATTAGCTAAAGGAATGTGGAATCTGGAGGAGATGAAGTTTGTATTCACCATCGAGCTTTTCTAGTTAAATAGCTTTTTTCCTTTTTCTCCTTATGACCACAGCAACAGAATTCTTAACACGAAATGTGTGTTCATATTTATAACGTCACAGCATGGGGTTTTTCATTGCAGAAGAGCTGGCACTTTAAGTGCTTAGGCACATGTAGAACAGAGTGTGTCGGGGGTGCATGTGGGATCGAGCTCAGCTCTGACTAATGCCTCATAGCCTATCTATATTCATGGTGAAGGCTGTGAAAACCATCAATGGCCACTCCACTATAAAAATATAAATGTGGGTGACCTTTGCAGATGACATTTATAAAGACGGAGTGGCTATTGCACTATTGTTCATGTGAAGTCGTAACCATTCTGTGTTACTATTACATAAAATAATAGCTGGAGGTTTGTATTGCAAATTATAATGCGGTGATATTAATAGAGGTGTGGAGCACTGTAGTGTTTGGTTTGATGTATGTTATGCTTCATCACATACTTTTACTGCAGCTTTTTAGATTGCACATGCTGACTTAAAATATATTCTCTGTGCATTTGTTTCAGTTTAATTTCACAATACTCCATATAAAATAATGGGCTGCCAATATTGTTTTTGTCATTACAGATGGTTTGTGGAGCTTCGAGAAGCCCAAAGAGCTGAAACTGGGGGTCCTCCCAGTCAAGGCTATGTTGGCTATGGAGGACCACCTCTGGGCATCATCAGGTGGACAGGTCTTCATCATCGGCACCCATACACATTGTGTGGAGGTTTGTAACCCAGCTTCAGCACCGCTGGTCTACTATTACATACCATGACAAACTAAGCAGTTTAACAGATCTGTTCGTGTACATGTTAATCATTATCAGTGTTAATCATTATCATATCCATTTGTCAAGCCAGTGAGAAAGTCTTTGTTTCTTTAAAGAATGTGTCAGACCAGGAAAAGGTGCTGTTTTTTTTCACTCGAAGGTTGGGTATTTTAGTGAATGAGTGAGTCCTTTCTTACTCCATACTATGTATGATTAAGTAATTAATGACAGAGCTGAAGGTGCTATTCTTGAAGAGATGAAGTAAGATGGGAAGTGTCACTTCTTAGCAAACCAAATAGGCAACAGATGAGGCTGAAGTTAACTATGGAGAGTTGCTTGAGCTTGTCCACAGTCATATTTGACAAAATACAGCAAGTTTAAAAAGTGGTGACTATATATAACTATAAGTGTAGAAGAATCACTAGCGGAGAATCCCTACTGTACATAACGTCACTTCCTATTGATTCCTGGAACACTGATTGTTTGTGAGCTTTGGCCTGTTTAAGGGAATGGAACCACTGCCATGAGTCCAGAAATAGTAACGTTTCTCTGACATGTACTCACTCATAATCAGTTTAGCCTCATTAAGCTCATTATGCTGGACCACCTGTGTCTCTTGCTCTCTTTCTCTGACGTAAGACTTACAGTTAGTCCACAGTGGTAACTGCAAGTCAGACAGATGAGAAAAACTGAGGGAGAGAGGAAAAATCATTTTTGGATAAATCCAAAGAAGGGGGACACTTGTTGTGGTTAAACATTTTAAAGCAGATAAAATACCAATTACAATTGTTTTACTTGTCAAAAAGAAAATTGCAAGACATACTCACTGTATGTTTCTTCTGTTTCATTGTCACGTTTTACTTGCCTTGCACTGATACATTTTTGAATGGACTTTCCTTTGACAAATATAACTCCACCTACACGTAAAGCTATGTGTGGTGAGGTTATGTAACTTGTGGCAATGGAGAGAGCCTAGCTTACTGGGCTCCCTGAACAGAGAATTCAAAGTTGCACTCTACACCTACAGTATTTGAAACTATCCCTAATGAATAAGAGTACATGGAGGAGTTTTCCTTAAACCAGATCTTTATAGTAGCACTTACAAAATGTTGCTCTTCATGTGCTTCCTGTTTTGACTTCATGTGAAACTACATAAACTCCTTCTATGCATCTAGCAAAAAAAACATTGTATCATATTCAATATGATACAATTGTGAAAATGTGATTCATCATATGACAGTAAAGCATAATCAAAGGGTTCCAGACATAACAACCACTGACGATGCATGGGTTTCTGCAGTCTAAACAGGCTGAGCCAAACTTTTTGTGGGTTGATTCATCTTTTACGGTTAGTTTTTCACACTCAGTCAACATGGTAGCAAACAATTCCAAAAGTTCCCCTGAGATCGCATTATTCTGACATATTAGTATTGTGTGCAAAACACTTTGCACCATTTTCCATTATTGATTCTTCACATTTTACATATTGTTGCTAATTAACCAAACTAACTTGTTCCCTGTGGCGTAAAAGCAAATGGATAAACCACTATGTTATGCCTACATCTCAGCTGCACCATTAGGTATTAAACCAATATCCCATTGTTTGACATGTTCAATTTTCTGATCTACTCGTTCAGAATGAAGGTTGTTGAATTGTTTGTTTCTTTGTTTTTAATGTTATGTTGGGCTTTTTTATGTTAATATTTTGAACTCTTAATTCAAGTTAATGGGAGTTTTTACAATAGATAGAATTAATCGTCTCAATTTATTTTGATTGCACAATAGGTAATACCCAAGTCCTGTCATGCTATCCTGTCATTTTCATCCAGAGGCAGCTGGAGGCTCACCAGGAAGAGGGCATGGTGGTGTCCCACATGGTGGTGGCCGGGGTGGGCATCTGGATTGCTTTCAGCTCTGGTTCTACACTCCGCCTTTTCCACACAGAGACCCTGGAGCATCTGCAGGACATTAACATTGCTACGCCAGTCCACAATATACTGCCAGGTAAGACATAATCTCCTGAAAGTATTTAGTTTCCTTTTTTTTATTTTTTTATTTTTATTTGAACCAACACTACATGTCTTTGTGCACTTACTCATTAGACAGTGATCAAAGACAGAAATGAGTAAGGCTACACTACTAAATTGTGTACTGTTTTTCTTTTGGCTTCTGCATACCATCGTTTACAATTTATTTCTGCATTTTCATCTTTTCCTTCCCTGTCCAACCTCACCAGGAAGATGGTCACAAGAGTTTAAAATAGGAAATTAAAATCACTGGTGGTCATTTCACATACAATCTTTTATTCTATATATTATCCAATAACACATCAAACTGTACTGTAGTATTTAGAGTTTTTTTCTCACCTTGTCGAAATCCTTGATCTGTCTTGGGGTTTGTGGTTTACGCCTTGTTGATTCTACAGCCATACTACACCGCTGCCTTCAGCGCTTTGTCCACTTTCTCAGTCCCTTTTGCTGACACCTGAGTATCACTCAGATCTGTATTCCTGTCTGAGACTAAAACCTCTTTAGTTAGTGTCAGAGTTTCTGACAAAGAACTGCAGAACATAGGTGTTCTCAATTTTGATATCTGATCTTGTGATGATCAAGTCAATACAATTATTTAAAACACAGCCCTGCATCTGTGAACTGTCATGGATGTCCCACAACATCATGTTTTCAGTGTTTTCTTTCTTGGTGCCTGTTAGTAATTACCTGACATCAGCGTAGCTGCTCACCCAGACAGCCGGTTTTTCACACTCTCAGCTCTTTGAAAAACAGTGAACAGGAACCTCTGTTTCTCTTCTGTTTGTTTCTGTTCATAGTGTTGTGTAAAAAAACATTTTACCTCCTCAAGTTGATTTTAAAGCAATGTCATGTGCTTTGTTATCTGAATCAACCTAAATCTGAAAACTTGAAAAGTATTTAATGGAACATACCTTTTATAAGTGGACAAATATGGATACGATGAAATTTAAAACTGTATTTTGAATAGCATGAACCTGCAGCTATTGTTGTATGTTGATAATTTTTAGTCTGTCATGGAGCATCTGGAATGAAATCATTTTCCCCTTGGAGATTATTAAATTATTTCTGATTCTGATCACATGAATCCATTATATTTTGAGCAAGGCTGCTTTGGTAGTTGAGCTAGTGGAGTTCAGCAGAAAAAAACATTATGTTGCCATAAGGAACATCAATGATCAAGAACTTGTTTTGAAGGTCACTATTTTGCTGAGAGATGAAATGAAGTACAAATAACACTATCACTGTCTGACATGAACTGGGCTAATAAAACCAAACTGTCTGCTTCTGTGGGCATATCTGAGAATTTATTGATTTTTTTTTTTTTATTGTATTTTTTTTTAAACCTAACCCACCAGTAGGGATGTTACGTCACAGGTTTGGCTCTGTTTTGCAGGGCAATTTGCTTTACTTACATCACTCCAGCATAATGGCTCACTTTTGATCCCAGATTGTGTAAAACTCTGCAGAATTAAACCTGTCATTAACAGGTTTTTATTTGTCTGCAACAGCAAGAGGTGAGACAGATGAACCATAGCTCCAAAACTTTTTGAATTAAGATGAACTGAATAGAGTTTTATTATGTTTGATGTGATGCAATTCCTTGAGACTGGTTTTGTTGCTGTGGGGGTTGTCATCACAGTAGATCATACTGTTTTTTTGTGGGTTGTGAAACAAGCACAGTCTGCTTCCTTGTTTATTTAAGGCAAACATTGTCATTAAGGATATTCAGATGAAATCACTGTTAGTGTGACTACTGTCCCAAGGTTAAGCCTTTAGGGCACTATGTACTGTAGCTCTGGACCTTGTAATCTGCTATGTTGCATCAGCTTGACCCAAAAACACACAGACTAAAGGGATTACTACAGTTCAGCATGTATGAAGTCTGGATGTTTGCAGTCTGGTCACTGCTGTTTTTTATTCCTTTTATTCTAAACTGAGTACTGCAGACAGTGTTTGGTTTGGCGTCCAATCTCTAAAGTATTCTTTACAATGTTGAAATGGTCTTGATGGTTTGTTTCTTTTTTTTCCTTGTCTTTAGGCTGAATTGTATTGTTTTGATACTCAAATGAGTTTTGATCTCAGTTTTGTGTTGACAGTTGTGTTTCAATTTCTTTTTGTATTGTGCTGTCTCATCTTCAGCATCATTAGTAGATGATGCCATGGTTAGTCCAGCTCTGCCTAGACTGTGAGCATATTTAAATAGTCGCTTATATAGCGCTTTTATCCAAAGCGCTTTACAATGTAGCTTCCCATTCACCCATTCACCCATTCACACACACACTCACACACCGATGGCGGTGGCTGCCATACAAGGTGCTCACCTGACCCACCGGGAGCAACTTGGGGTTCAGTGTCTTGCCCAAGGACACTTCGACTTGTAGCCAGGAGCGGGGATTGAACCACTGACCCTGTGGTCCTTACCAACTGAGCTACAGCCGCCATATTTAGTTCAGTCATAGATTATAGTTGTTAGATTATTTTATGTATGATTGCCAGTGCTAGTTATAATGTTCAGAAGGGCACAAGAGGTCTTTAACTACAAAATGCCCAAACAGGACTTGATGAAATTGTGCAAAGTCTGCTAAAGCAACATTGCAATTTTCTTCAGGTTTCTTCTTTTAGGTTGATGCAGCATTTACTTGGTTATAAGCAAATTGTCAGCTTTTGTGTAATTAATTCTTGCGCAATGGATTTAAATGTAACTTAGCTGCTGGAGCAGCTATGCAGACAAAATCCCTTGTTGTGAAGGATTCACACAAACTATCCTCACAGCTTTTTGTATCTGAGGCTCTGAGGCTGAAGTTATCCACAGCTATTCACAAACCCAAGTATCCTAAGGAAATCCTTAATTGCAAGCAAAAATGTAAGAGATAATTAACTGCTTGGAGTATCCATATCCTTTTGCTATTGTGGGAGAATCTCACTCCGACTGTTTAGAGGTATAAGTGGACTCTTTGTCAAACAGATGTAAATGATAAAACCAGTCTGCTTTGAGGCCTTGCTGCCCATATTGGTTAATAAGATCCATGCAACCACAAAGGAAGCTTGTTCTAAGAAAGACCACCACTCAAGAAAGCTTTCATCCTCCAGGCCTCGCCATTGAGAGTTCACTTCCTTGATAACAGCTTTAGGTCCTTAGACAGTCACTCAGCTTAGAATAAAATGTTTTAACTAATTCAATTTAGTTTAAACAAAAAACAAGGTTAAGGGGGTTTAATTTTAATGAAGCTATTGCATTAAATTTAACTGGCTGCCACTTTATTGTCATCTGTTGTGACAGTGTTCCTTAGTGATATTTGCTGTGGATCCAAAAAATGTGCCATTCTTGCACAAGCCCAGATGTAAATGGAAATACCAACCAAACACTTTGGAGAGGTGGAACTGCCTGCATTCAGTTTGTTAAGAGAAAAACACTGGCCTACAATATATTTACAGAAGCATAAGCTAAAAAAAATTCAATACTTTAATTCATTTTAAAAAATGTTATTTGATTCTCCAAAAAGTTCAAATTAGTTTGAAGCAATAATGCATTACAGCGCCTGATGGAATTTGGTTTATCTACAGAACACACAGTGAGATTACGAATTGATCCAGTAAAGAAAATCTCCACAAGAAAAAAAAGAACATGGGGCGTTGTCTTGTGTTTGAATTCCTGTATGAATGGTGCAGTGTTAAATGCAGGAGGTGCTCTAGGTGGGGTTATCCTTCTCATGTCCATGCATGTTGGAGCAATTCAGCTAGTTTTCTTCTTTGCAGACAGGAGGTCCTTAAAGTAATTTAGCAGTGTTTAGTACTGTGCTGTTACAACACAAGACTCAAGTTGTCATCTAAACATCCTCTTCCCATCTTCTGGATTAGAAATCTTAAAAATAAAGATGCTCATGGGTTTAGTTATTTATTTATTCATTCGTTCATTCATTCATCCATTCATAGGGAGCCTTGGTGGGATCGGGCTAGTCCTTTTAAGTGAATCTATCTAACAAGCACAAAAGCTGTAAAATTGTCATAAAATAGGTATATTAAATAAAAAGTGAGACAAATCTGTGTGTACAGAAAATAAAAATGTAATAACAGAGAAAGATAATATGCACTTCTAAGGTCAGTCGGCCTCCTTCAAAGAAGACTGTCCTGTGATGACATCTCAGAGGATGGTGTCTACCTAACTGGATGCTGTACTGAGGGTCTTGTCTAGCTTTGTCAGCTCCTCTGTGACCTAAATAATCAGCTATGCATTAACTAATGGGAGACAAACATTGGGGCAGCCAGTAAATAACACCTCCAGCTTTTCTTTAGTTGTATGTGACCATTGTTGTACACCTCCCAATAATGAAAACTTACTTATTCTGCCTCATAATGATGTAGCTTCAGTTAAAACCTGTCTCTTTCTTAATATCTCTTTGGAACTTGACAAGAGATATTCAAGAATAGGGTCCAAGAGGGACACAGTATATGATCATTTCAAAATATATATTCAAAAAGTCATTTGGCTTTTTGGTGTATCGGTCAGTCCATAATGAACCAAGACTCAAAGATTGAGAATGTTCAATGAAATTTTATACAGATACAGATATATTTTCAATTCAAACTGTAATATACTGTAGTCACTTGGTCTTTAGCAAATTACCTAATGAGCAGATTTATCATGTCAAGCTAAAACAGTTAAAGTAGGCGTAGTATAGGAGAAAGGTATATACATAGTCCTACTGTGGAGAACTGACTGAGACTGAAATTTTTTGCATTGTGCTGACCTGAGTTATTTCCAGACTTAATGAATGGCTGACATAGTGTATTATTGTAATGTTTTGGATTTTCTCCTCCCTCCTGCTGTTGGCTTTCAGGACTAAGTGCAGATCAAAGTGGTGCACTGGTGTAGGATCAGGGCCAGATCCACGCTGTGTTGACATTCACTCTAGATTTATTTTAGTTCACCCTCTGGGTGGGGAACTCCAAATATTATGAAAGAAGGAAGTTGAGCAAGACCCCCAGCCAGCAGTCTGTGTGTTTCTGCTAACTCTGGGCCCTCATTAGAAGCACATGTGGGCAAAACGTTAGGCCCTCTACTCCATAGTACCTGCCTGCCTATCTGGCAGGATCCCTGGAAGTGTCGCAGTATGGTCTGTGTGTGCCTCATGCAAGAGGTCATCTCTAGTGAGGGAATCAGGCAGGGAGACTGGCAGTAATTTTCCTAAAGCCCAAAAAGATTACTTTGAGGGAGGAAATTCAAGTCAAGCTGTTACAGCAGTAATTACTCATGACAGTCTCACCTCCCACATAGCGAGACTGCAAAGACTGTTTTTGCTAAGCCACAGATTTTATAACAATCATAAAAAGTATGATTAAAAAATGTCTGACTAGACAGCTGGGATAGGCTCCAGCCCTCTGCAACCCTTAAAGGTATAAGCAGTATAGATCATTGATTTGTTGGATTTTGTTTGTGTGTTTGTCCTTCTGACAAAGCTCCTGTGAGGGAGATCTGAGGTGAGTGCCAAATTTCATGTAATAGGTCACCTAACACAAAATGTCAGCAAGCCTGACTTTATAGTCATCTGAATGTTGCTATTAACTTAACAGTCACAGCTTTTAAAGTGGCATCCGAGTGATTTTTATAACCAGGAGGGAACGGAAAAAGGTCAGGTCATATTGTGTTGATGTCGCTACCACAAGCTGTCTGAATAGAGGCAGAGCTCCTTGCTTAATTACAGCATTACGCTTCACTCGTTCTATTGCGTAACGCCTTTGTGTTTGTTTGTTTGACTCAAAGTGGATCATAATGGTGCGTTTTTCTGTGTTCAGACACTTTAAAAGGCCTGCTTTTACCCAGGCTCTGCTTTACGTTGCCCTGGAGACAAATAACTATTGAGCATCATTGCTGCAGAAATACCACTACTTTCTAAAAAGACACACACCATCCTTTCTCCCACACGCTGCACTGTACTCGCGCTTGGTAAAGTGGCCCAATAACTATGCATTTTTCTGATTTTCCAGGAGACATAAGTGTGCATGAGCAGTATGCATCAGAATGAGGTCCAACTGTTCGCATCTGACACTGTGAATTATTCAGGGTTGCAGGATGTCTTTGCCAAGTAACATTCAATGCCTGTTTCTTCTTCTCTATTTTAAAACAACAATTAAGTAGATTTACTTTAGGAAAACATATCATTATTGTAATGTCAATACTACATTATGTTTTTGTTTTTCACAGGGAACCAGAGGATGTCAGTGAGCAGTCTGCTGGTCTGTCATGGTCTGCTTCTTGTAGGGACTAATCTGGGGGTGACTGTGGCCCTCTCTGTCCCCAGACTGCAGGGGATCCCCAAAGTCACAGGTACTACTGAAATGCTACTGTACCAACATTCAGTGTTTCATAGTAATATAGTAATTCAGTTAAATAAAAGCCTGTAATAACTTCCCACAGAATAATTGAATGTCCCTTATGTAAACTCAGAAAATTAGCAAATCCTGTGGATTTTTATAAGACACCAAAGTGTATGAAAAAACCAGGGTAAATACTCACCCTCTGTATCTCTTGTCAGGCCGTGGCATGGTGTCTTTACATGCTCACAACGGACCAGTCAAGTTTCTCACTATGGCTGCTGCTGTGTGCAACCAGCCCTTTGACCTGCCATCCTCCCCCCCTCCCACCTCAGTAAAGCCAGAAGAGACAGATGATGTGGAGAACAGCCATCCCCCAAATTCAGGCCTGACTCCCCCTCAGGGGCGGGGTGTGTGGTTAGGAGAGGCGGGCTGTACCACCATGGCTCTCCAAGACTCCCTGTCTTCATCATCCTGTTGCTCCTTAGCTCCCTCCCAGGGTTCTTTGGAGCACGGGCCCGAGGATGGGGCCCTTTATGACATGCTCCACGACCCCGCCCACCACCAGAGGGGCCGTCGCTCAAACAAGGTAGATGTCAGCTCTCTGCTAGTGGTGTCTGGAGGTTTGGGTCACCGCAGGGTGAACAAAAAGACCAAACAGTCACGACATGAGGACACCACCTCCACTATTATGATCTGGCAGATTCCTTTGCTCTGTATGTGACACTAAACCACAGAGGTAGGTTGTAAACTACATTTCATCAATTACGTGTTAAAAATGTAACTGCATGCTTTAAATATCTCATCTATGCATTCTGTTTCTTTTCAGGTTAAAAGAGACACTTCTGACACTTGACAGAATATTTGGGATCAATCAAAACAGCTAAATGTCTTAATTTAAGCACAACTGCATTAAGTGTGCCACTGTTTTTCCACAATGACCCTAATCAGTACAATAAAACCAAAGGATAAAGAAAACACTCAATCATGATGCTTGATGGAGAAGCAGCACCCCAGACATAAGTCAAATGATGTACTGTGTTTGTTCAATATGTAGTTGTTTGTGAAAAGGTCCTTTGTTTCACCTTTTGATGAAGTCAGTCGTTCTTTGACACGGCTAATACATTTCATAACCCACCAGTGTTTGTTCCATACCAGCCAACTGTAGAGGACTGCAGAATTGAAATCAGTATTGAAAAGAAGCGAAAAATAATTGTTTCCTACTTGCGAGATGTTTAATGTATTGACAGGGCTTTAAAACTGTTGCATTAACTGTATTTGTAAGATAACGATTAGGCCAGAGTTGTAAATATGAAGTATGACAACTCAGGATTACAGATGTAGGTGTTATGTTAAAAAAGTATTCAAATCAAATCCCTTCACTGTTGGGTGAGCTTGTCCACTCTTCTGCTAACAGAGAAAGAAGGGAAGCAGGGGAAATATCAGTGACTGAATTTGATTGAGAAAGGCTGATGATAATCCCTGGCTGGCCAGGGTTCTATCACTGAAAAGATGATTAAGCGTTATCACCAAGAGAGATTTTTGACTTTTGCATCTTTGTTTCTGACATATATTTTTAAAAATTAAAAAAAGATAAAATGCTTTATAGTTTTGCAACAACTTGGATGTACCTTTGTCATGTATATTAACAAATCCATAAACATTGTTTTATTGAGGAACGTTTTGTGTTTCAACTTCATCTTTACTGCATGCAGTTCTGCAAGCTCTTAACCATAATATCCACTTATTTTAAAATGTTCTTTCCATCCTCACAAAATAAAGAGAATGTGCTGACATTTTGGTAAAGCTAAGAGATTTACTGTCATATTCAAGACAAGTAGCAGCAGAAGTACATACACAATCAGTTTTTATCCTCGCTGTAACTGACCTTGCACTTCTACTCCACTCCTACTGTGTGCAGCCATCAGTACATGCAAGGACTAGCAATGTGCTTGAGGGGCCCAGGAACTTATCCTGGTACATCTCTTCTGGGATTTCATTGCTCATTTCTCCTACTGCTGAACAAAGAGGGTCAGGACATTTTCTCTTGTAACGCCCACGTTCACTGTTGCACAACAGTGTTTCACTGTACGGTCAGTTCCAATAAAAATAGATGATTTCAAATTGGAGTTCTTCCCATACTACAAACTATGGCACCCTAGAATGATCCTAAATATTATCTGATGCGATTTTCTAGTTGTATAATATGTTGACTTTAACTTAGGATAATATTAACTCATGAAATTAAATACTAGCTTTTTATATGCTAGAAGTGGGACCTGGCAATGCATCAGGCTCACTGTTATTAACCCACCCAGTTATCAGTTAGTTTGAATTGCTCACATACGAGCACAGCTGCAACTGGAAGTCTTTTGTTATCTGTCCGACCCTGAGGTTTCTAGGGAAAACACTAATTTTGTGGCCTGTATCAGTCCCTCAGCAAGTCTTTGTTCTCAGAATATCTGGTATTAAAACCTCCCAGCTAAATGTTCTCTAATCACCCACTGCTGCTAGTTAGGTGATGCCCTTGCAGTGGCTCCTCTCCATTTTTGTATCTGAAAGCCACTTTTAAAGATGTACAGTGTCCATAAAGAGGAGGTTGCGGACCCTGAATAAAAACATCTCCTACTGTTGCCGCTTCCCTGTCGGGTTATATTTTTTCATGTGGATTTGTATGTATGTACATATTTATTTCCAACATTACATTGCCATACAAAGTATTCGTATTATGTTCCTGCGCAGATATGCTTTCTGTTGCATGTTCATTGTTTCAGAGTGAATCTCATGTTGAATTCAGATCCTGTTGGCCCTTTACTAAAAGGGAAGTGCGATTATATTTCCTTAACATTGTTAGCCTCCTAAATCTACCGCATATTTACTGGTTACTACCACAAGCATATACTCATGATTTATTTTGGGAACTTTCCATGTCCGTTCTACATTTATTATGACAAACTTTCTAATGCACCAACAGGTGGAGTGGACTAATGGAACATGCATTGGATTTTTAATAGTGTTATTGCAACATAAAAGCCCCATTGGAGGTTAACGGTGGTCGGTTTATGGCAGTGTGCAGAATTAATACAGTATTCCAATAGCCACTGAATTGTTTATGGTTATTTCACAAGAAGGAACACACTTTTTAGGATAGACTGGGTTCTGGTGAGTGTGCTGACATTGGAGGGGGGGGGTCCATGAGTTAAATCGCCTGACAACGACCCTCCCCCCTTCTCATCGTGGTACCCAGGACAGGGATGATGCGTACTGGAATGCAGCATCTTCCTTATGGATGCGTCCAGTGTGACACAACAGATGGAGCCTGGCGCTTTTGAGTGCAGGGATAATATCGAGTGGAGGGGGCGTGGTTTAGAGCAATAACCGACTCACTGTAGTAAACTTAAAAAAAAAGACAGCAAATATAAATGTCCTGAAAGGTCTTAGAGCTAGTACCTCTGTCATCAACGCTGAGCAGCTTCTTGCAGAAAAGACGCTGAACATGCACAGCGTCTCACCCCAGTTGCCACTAAAGCAAATTACTTGGCGACGGCTGATCTGAAGGAGGTGCGACCTGAAATGCTTATATGATCGTCCCCCTGCCGCGCCTCCACCACGGAACCGAAGGGGGAGACTTCTGTGCAGGAGCGTTTGAAACAGCACTTCACAGGCTCGATGGATGAAGTGTGAACGAATGGGATCCAGCAGCTGGAACAGTCGGTGAAGTCAGCTCGTCCACAGGAGCACAGCTTATCTGGTTTGCGACCGCTTAAAAGCAGCTTGGTGGAGGGACTGGCACAGAAACTGCTGGTGAAAACGCAGGTAGGTCACAGTGCACTGCCAATACGAAGGAATCCGTATTTATAGCCTCCTCATAAAACCTGGTTGACGTTAATGTACCTCATACGGTATTTCCTAATGACTCGACTGGGTTACCTAATATCTCCTCTGTTGTCTAACATTGTCGGGGAACGTGTTGGGCAAGGCTTTTTGGTATAAACACACATATGTCCCCGTCATTTTAGAGATTCATTTCTTATGCGCATGCGCTCTAAATGTCTCCGGATTACCACAAATAATGCGCAGGCAGGGTTATTTTTGCAGGCCACGAGAAGCTGCATGTTGAGATTGCTTCCGTTTCTTCAAATAACTAAGGAGTCTAATACAGTTGGCAATGGCAAGATAGACATTTCTCCCTTACTTTTCACAGTTTCCTGGTGAGAAAGGGCGCCCCTTAGAGAATAAAGACATCTTCGCAGCTCTAAAACTCTTTTTCCTTTATTGGGATTAAATTTCCTGCTTGTCTTCTTTATATAGGTGAAGAGAGAGGAAGTCACAAGTTTGTCCATCCACTCAGCATGATTGATGAAGACACTGTCTCACATCACCTATGAGCACAAGATGAACGAGGGCCGGAGGCTGGGGTCAGTGGCCTTCACTGTTGAGGCTGATGTCATCCCCCATTCCGTGAACCCTGACCTTGCCACACCTGCAGCTGAAGATGGTAGTGTATGTCCACGTTTTGTCCAGGGCTCCTTGCAAAAAAATGTGTCTGAGAAAGAATACCTGTTGGATGGAAGACTGATACAAAATAATCATATTGATCATCAGAGAGGCAAAGACTCCTCCAACTCCACACCTGATAAGTTTCACCTTTCCAATGATAAGGGACCTTTTGATCTCCCTCCGTACGCTGGCTCCACAATGTCCAATCATATTGCTGGCATGCAACAAAACTGTGCAAGGAGTGAAATTCACAATGGTGCCAGAGCTGATGTGTCTTACAGTGCAGATTCCTCCAAACGTTTGCATAGCCAAGCTAAACATGAATCTGATCAGTCAGACCTAAAATTGAACCTGGAGTGTGGGGACAGCAGCCAGGAAGCTGAAAATACCCAGCCTAAAAAAGAGCCTGATTTAGTCATTGAAGTCGGTGGGCAGACGATCAACGCTCACAAGTCTGTCCTGGCAGAGAAGAGTGACTACTTCAAAGCACGGCTGTCACGAGACATCCTGAAGGTGAAGGGGGTGAGTTATAACACCCTGTCTACATTGATCGACTATGTTTACACTTCTCAGATGAATGTTAGCAAAGACAACGTAGTAGATGTCATCACCGGGGCTAAAATCCTTCAGATCCCTTGTGCTGTCCAGGCAGCCATGGACTCGATGTCTGAACAGATCACTGCAGAGAACTGCTACGAGATTCTGACAATCGCAAAAAAGCAGCGCCTGAGTGAACTGAAAGAAACGGCCTACGGATTCATGAGTGACAACTTCCTTCAGATCCTCAAAGACCCCGCTGCGTATGGACGTCTGAATGGATCCGAGCGAGATCTGATCCTGAAGAAGAGAATGGATGGGAAGAAGACTCTGATGGTCGCAGAGATAAACGATGTGTTTGATCGTGTTGGCAGTTGTCCGCCGAGCCGCTGTGGCAGCCGGCCACAAAGCCCATTGTTACTGGGTTCTTTTGAGGAGAACCATATGATTTACTACTTTAATGAAACAGCAAATGATTGGAGGCCTTTGACTGCCATGCCTGAGGACGTAAACACTAAAGGCTGTGGGATCTGCACCATGTACAACTATCTGTTTGTGGCAGGGGGGATTAAGGGCTATGGGGACAAAGGCAAGGTTTCAGATAAGGTCTTCTGCTACAACCCCATAACTAACTGCTGGGCTGAGGTGAGACCTCTGAACCAGGCCCGTGCCCAGCTAAAGCTTGTTTCTATGGATGGCTACTTGTACGCCATTGGAGGGGAATGTTTGTTTACAGTAGAAAAATATGACCCGCGTATGGACCGCTGGACCACGGTTGCTCCCTTGCCCAAGGGAGCCTTTGCTGTGGCCCATGAAGCAACCACCTGCAGCGGAGAACTTTATGTTTCTGGCGGCTCTCTCTTCTACCGCCTTCTTAAATATGACCCCAAGAGAGATGAGTGGCAGGAGTGCCCGTACAACAACAGCAGGAAGAAGTCCACCGACATGGTCGCTTTCAAAAGCTTCATTTATCGCTTTGACGTCAACCGTGAGCAGGGCATCAATGTGTTCAAGTATAACACCATAGTGAAAATGTGGAACGATTGCGCATCAGAGAGGCTTGGAAGTCATCTGCCCTTCAGGTGTGCTGCTATTGGAAACTGTATCTACTGTGTGAACAAAAGTCAGACTCTTCAATTTGTAGTGGAGGAAGAGAACGCCTACTTTGTTGAGGAGACGCTGTGTGCTCCTCTAGATGCAAAAGGTGTCCTTTTTCCTTTTGTTCTCACTTTGCCTGAAAAGCCTGAAAAAGTTACATAGTGTGATCCAGAATAATACACGTGTCATAGCAAACTTGGAATAAGCAAAAGACCCTAAATAGACCCTTCAGTGTCAGCTTTTATCTCAGTGTGTCATACCTGCTTGCAGTGGAATGTGTGTGTATTTGCATGGCATTTAAATGTGTCTACAGGAACAGCCTTAAAAGGATTTTTTTATGTTAAAGGAATGAAACAATATATGTATCTGACTGTAGATAATGAAACAATGAAATTGACTGCAGATTATTTTTGTGCATTTTCTGTATTATGTTTGCACTTTTGTAGGAAGGATAGATGCTTTAGTACATATTAACTACATGGATAGTGATATTGGTTACATAAACTATTTTTTTCTTGAAAGCTTTCTAAATAAAAGGATGGACGATGTAATTGTGCGCTCTATGAATGATGCAACGCAGGGTCTATGCAAATGGAACTGACTATAAAAATGGTCTGCTGTAATGCTGTGCTAGTTAATAGTCTGAGTGAAATGTGACTGGAAAAACTCATCTGCACTAACTTTGATGAAACAAGGACACTTTATCATTAGTACACAAGTTGCATAATCTAGGCCACAGACATTCCAAAAAGAATTTAAGGAGCACATTGTACCTATTGTAATTCAAGGGACCTTTTAAGTCACAGCAAATCTCAGCATTTGAAATGAGACAAAGCTTTAGATTTTTGCATCACAAATTGGAAAATGAAATCATTAGGATTAAAACATACATAAATTACAATTATTTTTAGATTAAGAATATGCTATTTTTCTTTAAGAGCTTACGTAAGGGTGTAACAGTTGTTAGTTTTAGCACATTTGCCAAAGACAATTAATAGATCTGACAGGTTATTATAAAGCTTTGAGACTGATAAATGTTATATTTTCACCATATCTGCAGATAAAGTTCCTAATAAACGGAATTCGCTGGAAGTCAAAAAATAAAGCAATAGCTGTTTTGGTAGGAGGATGGTCGTCATGTTTGCTGCTAATAGGCACGTTCTGGAATGTTTTTTTGGAAACCCAGATGCTCAGAATACACAGTTACTTGTGTTATTTCACCTTCTCTGTATGTGTCTCAGAGAAGGAGCCATAGAGCCCTGCTCACTTGCTGCCAGGTTCAACCCCAAAACATTACTGTGCTTTATTCCAGCATAATCAGGTCAAGGCCCTCACCGCTTCCACCAACAGTGTGCTGGTCTAATGACACTAATTAACCACATTATCTTGCATTGCTCCACAGTTTTTGTTCTAATTTACTTTCTTTCAGACATTGCACACTTGTTACTTGTTTCAATATCATAATGGGAGTTTTGTATGAGAATTGATGCTGATATATTCTTGGAATAGATTGCTTTTGTTTACATTGGTAAAATTGTCTCTAAGCAGTCAATGTGCTCTGTCAAAAAGGATGTGGTTTTGACATCTGTGTTTTTTTGAAGTTTTGTATGGATTTGGATAGCTTTGGATCTGCTATTGTGGTGGGACAGTAATGTAATGCAATGCTAGACAAAGGCTTGTTAAAGTCATACAGAGTGGGCTAACTAATAAGCTGTTGGATAATGTATATCAGTTGGACCTAAGTGCTTCAAATAAAATATTTTGTGTCTGGAAATGATCTGCCTTTCTTGACTGTTTTTATCATTGCAAAGAAAATTTGCCCAGGTTAGTTAAAATGCCATGTGTGAAGCTGTTCTGCCATCTAGTGAAAGGAAACCGTTACAGCAGCCAATTATGCTGTTGTGCCTAATAAAACATTTATTAAGTTAGTTTATTATTTTGAAAAGCCATAATTATAATATCTTACAATTGGACTCTGTGTGCCTCAAAACATGCTCACTTTAATATATCTCATGTTGGTTCGTTTTGTGAAAAAGATTCTTATAATATCAAGAATAGATATTGAACAGGTGCACTAAGTGCGAAAAGAAATAAATGCATTGTACCACAAGTCAAATTTAAATGCTGTGTCAGTTTAGTTAATGATCAAAGTATGTAGGTAATAATTGTTCTACCCAAATGCTCATTGTCTGGATAGAAGGTAATGTGAGTGAGGGAAGTCACAGGTGACATATATCACTGCATTTCCAACAACTCTTTTGTGAGTCGCTTTAAATTATTATTATTATTATTAGATGAAACACGATGATAGCAAGAAGAACCGGGCCAAAAATCTTACAATCTTGGTGAGTTTACTTCTTGTTTTAACTTGTGACTAGTGTTACTGTATATTTTTTTTTCTATGACATCATAAATCATGATGTGTAACACTGGCTGTTTGTTTTCATCAAGAACATTAGCTACAGGGCATACAGCAACCAAATCCCCAAGAGTACTGCTGAACTGAGTAGTGGCCTTGATTTTATTTCACAAACATTGTATTTTTAATTTTTTTTTTAATGTTTCATTGCTTTGGAAATGTGTCTATTTGTAAAACTGGACATCTTTAATTTACACTGTGATCAATGGCTCAACCTCAGTTTGACATGTGTTAACCTTTACCTTTGTCTGCATGCTATCAAACGAAATCCTGCAATGTTGTTTTAGTCTTGAACATTATCACTTCTCGTGTAAACTTACTATTTGAATGGTGTTTTCACAGAACAGGGTGCCATGAAGCCACAGTCACAGCCACAAATCACACATTACCTTGTAATTATGCAAACATTTTTCTTGGAGGCAGTAGTGTGGAGAAGTGTCAGACTTTTCTGAAGGACCACGGTATAGTTACTGTTTCCTAAACAGGATAACATGGTTAGTGACAGAACAAGTGACAGTACAGACTAACTTTTTCAGTTGGGTGCAATAGTTTGCATCCCCTTATTTTGAAACAACAAATGAATAAAGCAAAGGTTTTTTGTCATCCACATTTGATTAGTAAATCTAAATTTAATTGACATTCATCTAGTACAAATGTTCATTCATCATCTGATGTAACAAAAATAGTCAAAGGCATTTTTGAAAACATTAAAAAAAAATAAAATGACACTTATATCAAGTTTGCATTTACCTAAATATATTAATTACAGTTGAAATTTAATGTTGATGAAAAAATAATTAGTTTTAGTCGTTTTGTCAGTTTTAAATTATTAAATTAAAGAGATGCAAACTTTTGCACCCAACTGTTCAAAGCCCTAACAAGGAGCCACATGTCAGATTCTATATGCGACATGTAACTGAATTTCAGCTCTCATCTAATAGCTTCAAGACAACTACATGAAAATTTAATAAGCACCATATTTGCTTTCCATGTTTATGTTCATACATTTAATAGTATACATACAACCAGTGTTTGCACCTATAAACAGTTTTTACTGGCACTTACTGATCCAGGTTTTAAGCAATTTGTGCAGTTCACTTGAATAAAGAATAATGAGACAGTGCAAAATTAACAACTTACATTTGTTTACTTAATCAGATGGAACAATACCACACACTTGAGCAAACAACAACAAGATAAACAGACAGGTTGTCAAATTGAACTGGCATACTGTCCATTCTACAGTTGATGCCTTGTTGTGTTTACCTCCCCTATTCAACACTGGAGGGCAGTATGAACATAATCTTGAGAATGCTATGCAGCTGCACACTTTTTTACATTCAGGTTTAGACTTAACTATACAACCATACATACATGTGTATGTGTGTATATATATATATATATATATATATATATACAGGTGTGTGTGTATATATATATATATATATATATATATATATATATATATATATACACACACACAGGTATATATGAATGTATATATAAATACTTAGGCTAATATCTATAAAGATCTATTATATTTAATCTATAAAGATCTATTATATGTAAGATCTATAAAAATATTTGTGTATGCATTATTTATTATCACTGTTACGGTTGTGGTTGGTACGCATTTTCCCCATCAGAACTATATTAAAATTATGAATAAAAAAGACAAATTTAACAATTTCAGTTTTGTAGTGCCTTAAAAATAATAATAGGTATTTTAAGTTTATGTCTTTAAATTGGCACAATACAACATTTATAAATAACAATAATAAAAAAAAACCCAAGACTCTCAGTCTGTTGCCATGGAGCTGGGAAGATTGACACGCCCTGAACTTTAAAAATGCGCATGTGTAAGTCATCAAGTCTGCTGTCGCTTGGATTTTTAGTTCACTCGCGCGACCTAAAGTTCTTTGAGCTTAGTTAGTTTCGTATTTAACTGCTATTTTTCAGCCTATTTCATTGGCAGTTTGTTTCTTTAAATGTATAAAAAACAACCATTTGAAGGTACCATCAGCTTGGCGAAGAAACACGCTTGGCATAATGGACGCGCCAATATTGTACAAAAACTGTATCTTGTCTAAAAGTAACAGTTAGCTTCATAGCAGGCGGGTAAGGTGAGATAGAGACTGGAATGTAGTTAACATTAGCTAATTTAGCTAGCAACACAGTTCACCAACTTACACTGAACAAAAGCTTCCTGCTCAAAGCCTGAATACATGTGGACATTTTTTTTAGAAATGTGATCCTACATCTGAACCCCCAAGGTGGTTGAAGAACATGTATTTCACTTAGTGTGAGTCCTCTGCCATTGTAACTAATTCTGGAAAACAGCTAGCCTCACTGTCATTTACCATTTCCAATGTTTAACATCTCATTTTACACTGTCTCCCTTTTGCCTTGGCCACAGAAGATGGGGCATTGGAACCATGATGATCTGCCAGTTTGCTCCGTGAAGCTAAAGCATGTTTTTCAGCAGCTGTGGCCTAGTTGTTGTACAGACATACTTCCACCAAAGGCTTTAGTGATGTGGCCTTCTTTGCAGGTAACACCAAGCAGCTAGTCCCACACTACAGTAATCTTTCATTTTATAATGGAATACTAATTATGTTTGCATAATTGGTTTTAGTCATTTAAATGGGGAGCTTGTTAAATTGTTCCCCCCTCTTTTAACCTACAGCTAAATTCAACTAACAAGGTATGTCTGAATCTTAACTGCTTTGTTCAAAAAGGAGGCATTAATGGTTTGATTTCAGAGTGCAGTGTCAGTTGATCTTACATCTTGAAAGAGTGAAGATAAAAATTGAAATGACTTACAACTGCTTATGTGATAAGCTGCTGGACAGCTTTTGTGCCTCACTGCTGAATAGCGTTGAGCAGCCTCTTTTCACGTAATGGCAAAGAGATGTAAAAAATGTGACATTTTCTTTTAATTTCCAGTTGATTATCTGTGATTATGTACTAAAACAGCAAATGTGCACCCCTTTAGAGAGGCAGAGTGAAAATGTAAGAGACTGGAAATGAGAATCACCAGAGAAAAGTATGGCCCGGGGAGAAGCATCATGAAATGTGCTTTTCCGTATCCATCCCACACTCTCATTTTTGCCATTTGAATATACACAGAATTATTTACACCTTCAAGGCAACTCAACTGAACTGCACATCAGTCAATTAGTAAATCAGAAATTTTCTGTGATTCCAGTTTAGCGTGGAGTCCTTGGCTCCCTCTGGTCCCCCCTTTTAGTCTCCCATCCTGACAGTGACAAATTACTCCTCTGCTTGGCGAGATTGAAAATTAAAAGCATTTAAAGTTGCTCATGCATTTATGCTAATGAGAAATTCAGATATGATTTGCATGCAGAAAAAAAGCTCGTCAGGGAACTCATCATTGCTCCCACCACCTCAAATCCTTCATGTCTTTAGGCCCTGCTTTTTTCTTTATATTTGAGCAAGAAAGAAAACCTGAAAATCTAGTGAGTAAACACTATCCAAACATGACATTTTATATGGCCCCATTGCATTACATACAAGAAATTATATAATTCTTGTATGTGCTTTGTACAGTATTTATGTTGCAACCTATCATTGCCCCCCCTCCCGACACGCAGGCAAATTAGGTCATCGTCACATCACACCACAGGAGGAAACCCCACTAACATAATGACAGTGTACAGTTACAGCTCATGCTGTGTTTTGTTGGGATTTGGATTGGGACAATTCCATACAGGACTTACTTACTAGTATAGCACTGGCAAGGCAAAATTTAAATTATAAACATTATTCTCTGGGCATAAGCTTCTAAAGTCTAATATTGAAATGTTTGTTCAGATGAAAAAGGCTTTGTTTTGTGATAAACATGTGCAGAACACTTTGGAGCTAGAGGATTAAAACTCTGTGGTGATTTGTTTTCCTAGTAAGCTCCATCCCTGTCTTCCTCTCAAAATATCAAAGCACACGCTTCTTTGAATTTGTTTGTTCCACAGTTACTAAATGATTGTAACCTTGGAAACAAGATGCATTAATGAAGGTGGAAAATGAAATGGGACTTTAATTTGCTTCGGTGTTCATAGCTGAGGTGAAATGGATTACCTTTGATTGAGGTGTGAGACGAAGAAGGAAAAGCGCTGACATGACACTTGTATTTGTCATCATGTCATTTCAAGGAAGATGCTGCAGCAATTATGAATATGGGTACACAGCAATTAAAAGTGGTAGTATTCATTAATAATTTTTATATTAATTTTTCAGTGGCTGCTGAAATGATTGCTGTTGCACACAGGCTTTCCAATTATGCTGCTTAATTAGAAATGTCAATATTAAGAAATAATTAAACTTGGGAATACATTAAGGTTGTCAGAAATACTTAAAAAGTTATGACCATCACTCAAATGATGTTTTCTCTAATATGTTTTGCAGCTATTTGTAAATTGAAGTTGGGACTTTGATCAATGTGTGTGTGTGGCGTGTGGCAAACTGAACTGGATAGTTAGTTACATGATTACTCGACTTTTTTAAAGTCACTGCTCTTATAACTGGCATCCATGTAGGCGATAAAGCCTTATTAATGTACAGAGTTAAAAGTTGTATTCTTATCTAACCCCTGGTACCGACAGCTGTGCTTTAACACCTGTGTATTTTAGAGCTGTTCCTGGCCAGCAGCGTGTATGAATTAAACTTGCTATAAATGACAGCAGGTTCCACAGGTTATTCTGTGTTTGCTCATGTATTCACCAAAGGACGAATTTTAGAAAAAACTTAGACTAAAGACTTCAGCCCACACAAAGCATGTGTGCCTATTACTATATAAATGTGAATAGTTTTTACATGATGTGTATATGGATTCAAAAATGTAACTGTTGGTCGGCAAGTGACCATACACTATCAACAGCCACAAACACCTTTAAAACAGACTCCTGTAGCTCATGAGGTAACGTGAAGCAACAGAAAATGTGTTTTTGGTTTGTAGATTTGTAATTATGTAGAACCATTATTAAATGACATCGCCGGTGATATTTGTCTATGTACTGAGATTTCCATTATATGAGGTTTTATTTAATTTTAACTTACCACTAGCAAAAGGTTTTAGTCTTAACTACAAATATTAGACGTGATAGACGTGATCCATGAATCACGTTGTGATTTTTGCGGTTATTCACCTTGTTAGAGAACGGCATGCTATGCTGTAAGTACTGAAACCATGAACAGGTGGAAATGTGCATTCAAAAGCTGTAAAGGTTATAGTGCATTTTAGATGCAGTCTGAAATTTCACCTGAAAGTCAAATATCCCTAACTTTTTGTGAGTAGTAGTGTGTGTGTGTGTGTGTGTGTGTGTGTGTGTGTTAATTGACCCTGCTGTATACAGAAATAGCAAATTACTCAATTAAATAGCTTGTTGTGCAAAGTAATTAAAATAATTTTGGGACTGAAATGATCTTCCTTTCTCTTAAAATGATAAAAGAAATGTACATACATAATGGCCAGTATTTACTCAAATGCTTTGATTATTCTCTTACAGAAGCTAACAACCTAGCTTTGTTTCATCTCATTCAATTCGGTGGCTAAAACATTAGAGCTACCTCTTCTTATAATGCACTTCAGTACGACTCCACTACCCACTTTGAGCTCAATAATAACCACATATTAGAATTATTACCTTCCTGAGAAATTATATCCTTGTAAAAGTAGATTTTATGGCAGAGCCTCTGTATTGGATTGCATTAAATTGCACAGGTGATCATAATGTTATGCCTGATAAGTGTATCTTTAACTCATGTTGTACTGACATTGTGTCCCATGCAATGCTTGTACAGTTGTTGTGCTTTACGATGTTAGGGCCAAGCATCAGGAGAGCCTTGACTTCCTTGTTTTTATCTTATGAGACAAACAAATTTTAAACTGCGTTTGATCATAGGAATATATTTTCACTCCAATATATGTCTCACAGGTTGCTGGGTATTGATACTACTACATTTACGGCAGACTTATAATCAAGTAGAGCCATCACCTGTTGACTGTAGCGGTGGATGGAACGACTTGAAAACATTTAAAACTTAAAGAAATGGCAGCCTCTCATGATAGTATCTGTGTTGGCACAGCATGTTGTCCACTTGTCCCTCAAGCCTTGTGTGACAGCTCTTTAATTGGACTGCTCCGTTTCCTCAGTACTGTAAAATGGTGCTAGCTGGTTTTGCATGGCTGTTTTGGTATAATTATTCCACAATGTAATTCCACAAAGTTTATCTTAAGGAATTCTTTATATGTACTCATGAATACAGGCAATTTTATCTTCATTTTGGACCCCAATATCCCTCTTTAAGACTCGCTGAATCATTTCTTCCCCTAATTAAGTGTTAACTGAGCGCTCATGCATGTAAGCGAAGGAGGAACTGAGACTTGTTAGTATTACAGTTCAAGCAATGATTTTTGCCTCCATCAGAGGTTAATTACTAAAATGTTCAATTACCTATTGTAGTTTGTAGTTCTTCAAGTCAATAGCCAAAATGAATCTGCTGTATTTGTAATAATATAATTACATTATCATCCAGCCAGAGTAAATAATGTGTATATCTCAAATTGAGCTCCATTCAAAGTTGTATGTTGACCTTGATACTGTGCCTTTTGTTTTTCCCCACTGAATGGAAAGAGTAAAAAGACCCTTGTGAACCAAAGCCTGTGTCAGTCAGATGAGAGAAGAGAGTGGGTGTGTGTCTCCTCTAGCCTGCGGCTGCAGATTAGCCATGAGAGCCAGAAGATCGCCCCCGCTCACTGACAAATGAGAAAAGCCACAGTGGCCCTGGCCAAAGTGACAGGCCAAATGGAACCAATTCCTCCTGAGGCGGGGGACAGCAGCTGTGACCAGGGACTGCTATGCCACTCCAGACAGAGCCCTGTGTGTGGGTCTGTGTATTGGTTATAGAGACTTAACCCACAAGACAATTGGCATTTTTCTCCTGGCAATCCTTACAAACTGGTGTGTGTCGCTGACCTATGGGGAAACCCCATCAGTTATGGATGAACATGTACCTTTACCTGGGGCGGGGGCATTTTGCAGTGTGTTTGTTTTACTCTTTTCCACTATGTACTGTGCTCTATGGAATCTGTTTGTGAACATTGCTGTTCCTGGCTTGGGTTAAGGATGTTTTACATATTAATTTGTGCCACGGTAATGGGCCCTAGACTGTGACTCTAGACATGGTTATGGAATCATTCTGTTTAAAGAGAAGTGCCAGGGTCCATCACTCAGCATCACTTCAGTGCTCCCTGGATGTGTGAGTAATTAACACTGAGCCCCGATGGATTAAATGCTACCCTGCTGAGATTGACTGTCTGCTGCTGTTGGCATAGTGACCTGATAGTTTCAGGGGCAAGAATGGCAATAGTGGCTAAGAGAGTGATATGAGAGAGAGTTTATAAGTCCTAAACCATTTAAATAAACTAGACCAGAGGATGTAAAATGTTGTGAATAGACCTAAGAATTCAGCATTAGAAGACAAGTAGCTCAGAGTTGGAGTCTGTATTTCGCCTCCAGTTCATTCAGACTGTCAAGATATCCAAACCTGTCTCCATGCTGTCTTTCCTCCTCGGCTCTAAATCTCTCTGTTCTCCCCTTACTCTCTTTTTCTCTCTCGTATCACCCATAGCCAACTGGATCAGGCTTCACTTCAACACAGCCATCGTAATTACTCCATGCCGGAAGAATCAATTACAGCTAAAAACCATTGTTTCCAGAATGGAGCTAAACATTAAAATTTAAAAATTCAGAATTATTAAAAAGTCATGCTCTCAGGGACACATACAGAATATTTACTGTTAACAAATAACTTAATAACTTCATTCCAAATTATTAATTCATGGTTCGCATTGGCTCTGCAAGCCTCATAGTTAATTCCTCTGCCTTTACACGGTGTTAAATATGTATCACTTCTTGACTATTCTATATGAGCACTTGGCAAATCAGTCAGAGCTTTTGTGAAGTTGTTGAAAAATCTGAGCTGCAGTTTTATCTCTTCACATACAGATTTGAATATTCTAGTCGTAACTGATGCTTTGTTTATAGCTTTGAGAATGAGCACGCTTTTCTCTTTGCATTATACTGATGTCGGTCGGCTGGCACATAGATGTATTTTACTTAAAGAAATGCCTCTCATTTAAGCCAAATGTCCTCAAGTCAGCCTTGTATGACTCACGATTGAACTAATGAGGTGTTTCTGATTGGAGTACCTAACAATCCAGCAATCATGGGCAATGTTTTGATGTTTTTTTCTTAATCAATCCCCTGCTGGCCTCTAAATGTCTGAAGGTGAAATTATAAACCGACTTATGCCACTTGAACTTGAATAGGAAATGTTTGTCATAAAACAAAGGTGGGAAACCTTAGTAATGTATCTTTGGACAGGCTCAGGTAATGTAACCCTTATAGTGGAATAGCTTGCCTGCTTGTACAGAAAATCAATATCAATATGACCAATCCAGGCTGTTGTGGATTTTTTGGTTTTAATGCAGATTTGCAGAGCCTATTGGCTATATCTCCCCCTTAAGCCAATTGCTGCTTATGGCACTTCTCATTGTATTTTTAGGGAATGCGCAAAGAATGATATGAATGGGATTTGTTTTGTTATTGGTGCATTTTGCACAATTTAAGTTGGTTGGCCTCCACGGGATGAATATTATTGTTCACTTGTTCTACTATCCATTTCAACAGGCTACCATTATAGGCTACCACCACCGGGCTTTCCATTATAGGTTAAACATACAGTAGTCCATGGAATGCAAATACCACTCTATACGCCCCCCTCTGTTGTAGGATGAATGGATAGAATTAAATGGGCTGAGGGATGATTGAGAATAAGGAAAGTAAAGGTGCTTGCTCTTTTATGCTCTTCCAGCTGAGTGAATCAAAAACAATGTGGCAGAATCTGAAATAGTTTGCAGCTTTAAAAACAAGTCCCTGGGGGCTGTAAATTGGCTCTCAGAAGAGGGAAAAGAAACAATTGCCCTTTACCTCTGAGGTTGCATGTCATCTCTCTCTAACTCACTACTGGGCAGATTAAGGTCAAGTAGACCATTCCCCCCATCTTTTTTCATTCCTTCCTCTGAAGGGGAGCAGAGAGAGGGCGAATAAAATGATGACATGGAGGGATTGAGAGCAAGGGAAGAAACTGGGATTTTGAAGGTCTTTGAAAGAGGTTTTACCCCTATCCCTTGTGGTTTTTCTCTCTCACTTCAAGAACTGTGTTGATAATGACTGCTTGTCAAGGAGGATGAGACCACCTGCTCTTTCTAACTCTGTCCTGCAGGTTAAGCTCAACAAAAATATGAAAGGACACAAATGGGGATTAGGAGTGGTCCTGCATTGTGGCTGTCAGTGGCCCCTTAATGTAGCTGTAAAGGGTGCAGTATTTTTTTACATGGCCATTTTCTCTGTCCTTAAGGCAGATGTTAACCAAACTGTAGGCCTATTAAAACAAAGAATGTCAACCTCATAAATCAAGCTTATCCCATATTTTGGAGATAACATAGAACTGTGCTAACACCATATTATGTCATTAGGTACTTACTCGTCACAGACGACAAATCAATAAAACTGAAGTGACAAGCCTGCCAATTTTAATTACAGAATCAATTGACACAGAATTAAGTCTTTTGTTTAACTGGATTGTCCTGTCAATCAGGAAAGAGCATGTTCAGTAATGTGCAAGTCAATGGCATAACATTTTGCCATTCCATGTCAAGGGCACAGTTAGAAAGTCTGGCAGCAATTAAGAACTATAATGTGCTGAGTCGAGCACGGCAACAAAATAGGCAGCAATTTCTTCTGCTCCTGTTGAAATTATGCTTATCAGGTACCTCGCCTCAGCGAAGGTTAAGGGTCGGCCTGAGCAGGCAGGCAGCATTTCTCCACATAATTGAGAGGAGTTTGGATTTAATTGTATAATTAATCTTGTTGAATTAAGTTACACAGAAGTCCGACCCCTAAATTAGGCAGTCTGGAATATTTTAAATTACCTTAATGTGAAATCTGGCTGTAGAATGCACTTTGTTCTCTCCTGATGGTATGAAGTAAGTTTTTAGTCATGATGAACACGGCGTGCTGTAATAACCTGTTAGCAGTTCTTATCACGTTGTTCCTTTTTATATGATTAATTTCCTCAGAAAGTAATTGCAATTTCAAATAGAGATTCATTTTATTGTATAGCTTATTGTGGCCAACTGAAGTTAAAATACTGTATAAAGACAGAATTCACAGAAATTTAAATGTAACAAAGCCTCTATTTTGGCCTATTAATAATTTTGATGTGGGTTTAGTTTTAGATTTCATTGTGTAGATCATTTTCTAATGTATTCTGAAGGCAGTCAGGACTGATCACTACTCAATCTTCTGCATCATTCTTTAGGTCTGGCTCATATGGCACTCTTCCTCCAAACAGTCCAAGCAGTTTCCATTTGAGCACCTGGACAAAGGATGGCCAGCTGTTCGATTGAGTTCTACTTTTGTTTATTTATGAACATAGAGTTTCTGTTTTAAATGGCATGTTAGAATTATCTTGAACTTTAATACATTGATAAAAATAACCACCATGATCTACTTAAATAATTAAGGTAACTTTTTGCAACAGATATGAAGTTTAAGCAGGACTAGTTTTTGTATTTACTACCTAAATTTCCATATGTAAAAAATACTTTTTGATAATAAAGTCTACTTAATTCAAGCATTTTCCTAGTTATTGTTTTGTGTATGCTCTACTTAACTTTATGTTTCTATGTATTTTTTTTATTGTAACTTATTTTTTTAAGTTTCCATATTACTTTATCTAGAGTGGGACCTATTTAGTTTTTTGTAAATGTGCTAGGAGTAGCATTACATGCTGCTAAAAAATGCAGTTTAAAATAAACGACTGCAAATCTTCTAAGACAGAGCTTAATGTTACTACCTTCATTGTCATCTGTATGGCTTTTATGCTTGCAAGATAACCTTCAGATGATGAAAGTTGGAGGATGTTTTTGGTTCACATGCTCATCTTGCACAGCATTGTCAGTGCTTGCTGTCAAGGTCCCCTGCCCTGCCTACTGATTACCTGGATCAGGTGTATTCAGTGAATCACAAGCTGGGAAATACCATCTCCAAGGAGGGTCAAGTGGGCGAAGACAAGGTGAATTGGTATCTTTCAGCTCCTGATTCACTGAGTAAAGAGCAGTGGGCGGTGGCCCTGCCCACTGGGGAGGCAGTTTTATTTAAACGGAGTAAAATCAACAAGATGATTGCTTGTTGTGTGCGTGAACCTAAGAAGATTGTCAGTGGATTACTTAAAAACATTTTGTTAAGGAACAAATGCCCAATGTCTTGTGTTCTGAACAAATGCTGTATAACTTCTAACTTAGATATTTTAAGTAAACATACAATCTCGACTATTTATTGTTTATAACACAGATTCAATTATGCTACAATTACATCGTCTCAGATAGATTTTTTTCAGTGTAGTTATTTCAGTGAAGTTTATTTGTGATTATAGCTTGTGAATGGAAACACCTGGCTTTAAGTTCCCATTCCACTGCCCTTATAATGCCAGAGGTTAAGATTGAATAATTTTGATAAATCAAAGAGTAAGTATAGCTGTTCAGTCCAATTTTGTTTCATTTAGTTTAGTTTAGTATTTTTGCAAATAATTCTAAAGGATTAAACTTTCAAGGCTCTCTGTATTTACCTAGGAAGACTTGGTATTTGTATTGAGGGGATTATTCTGGTGAATTGAATTCGAGCAAAACTAACAAATGTTCACTATTCTAACTGGGAAGTATCCAAACATAAATTCTTAATTAATTAATAATCTTTTTGCATTATTGTAAATGTGTATTATTTCAAATGTTGTTGGATTTTGCACTGTTGATCAGCCAGCAGAAAGTTTTCTTAATCCTGTAGCAAAAAAAAAACATCTGTAAAATCACTGACAGAATAATCATTAATGATAATACCTTTTAGTTGCATCCCTAAAACAGCCCCCAGGTTTCCTTTCGATAGTATTAACGAGCAGATTCTGATTACCTTAACAGAGACTCAGACTTAGTTTTCTTTTTTATGCTTTGACAGGGGAAAGCTTCATTAGTAGCCACCAGTGAACTGACACGTGTATAGACTATGTATTGTATGTGCTCTCCTATACAACAGATTTATTCCTTCAATCCCTGGATGTATACATATCTGATCGGATCTACACTTTTCATGAATCAGCATATGGGACCTATACATGACAAATGTACTGCTAACACCTTAATTGGTTTTTGGCTTATGTGTAATTATCACCCGTTTCTAAACAGTGTTGATGGTGCTCATCGGTTGTCTTAATACTACCTGCTGCTTTACTCTGTTGTATTGGAGAATAATAGTTAATTCTCCTATTTAGCTTCATTGTAAGTTGTATGGTGTGATATGATAAAATAACCTTGTCCTTGTCATAAATTTAAAAGCTCAAACTCTATCTCTAAGCAAATAAATGCACTATACACTATCAGATAATGTTGTTTCAAGTCACAGTTAAGAGTGCATCCTACAACATTGTCTCTCAACAGACTTTGCAGAGATTGGAACCAATGGAATGGAGATAAGTTTGGGAGAGAAAATCCAGTTCAGGGCGTCACATGGGAAGTGATTAAAAAGTAGGATCAATAATAGTCTGAGATGCTGATGCTGATGTGAACTCAACCAACATTTTTTATAGTGCACATAGTATTCTCTTCTTGAAGAGAACAACAAGTCTTTGTCAAAATAAAAAAACTGCTGAAATTCTAGTGCACAGTGTTCTGGTAGTGTTTCGGTTGCTGCTGGCATTTTGTGTATTTCATGCGCTAGAAATGTTGTAAGTAATTTCTATATATTATTTAGCATATGTGTTGCTGACTCAACTGTAATGGCAACGTTTATGTTTACTGCATTATGGAGATGGGAATAGATGGACAATCATTTTCTGTCTAGAAAGCTGGAGGCCCGTGGGTATTTGCCAGCATAATGCTCTTTTTAACACAGCGACCTTACTCTGCTGTGGTTGTCAGATTTAGTAATAGTAGACTTATGAGTGGAGCTAGTAGGGAAAAGTCTCATTTGGCTTGTTTGAATGCCAACTTTGTGTATGAGCTTTCAAAGGGACCTCTTTAATGTTTCTGACGTATGACTGTTTCTGTGTAGATGGCATCTTGGGGAGAGAAACGCTACCCCAGCACATCGCTGCTGCCACCAAGAATACAGATGGAGTCTCTGCCCTTGTGCACTTTCCTTGAAGTGCATACTTACATAGATGGCTCTATTCTGCACTGATGTGTGCTTTTTTTTGTGTAGTGTACTCTCTGCAAGGGGGGGAGACATATGGTTGCTGCTTGGGAGTATTCTGGAGTATGATTATTTAGAGTTTCTTACTTACTATCTGTGTCTATGTCTCTCTGTTACCAAACTGAGACAGCCATCTCTGTAACAAGCCCAATTCTGGTTACTGGCAGAATCTTGTCTGTTTTTGCTATTAGGAATTATTGTGGTGTTTTTTGTCCAGATAGATGTAACGTCCTTTCTCTTCAGAGAACATCAGGATAGCACTAATGCTGTATGGGAAAGTGGTCTCAAACTAAAATTCTGGCCACTGAGACTCAACATGTTTAACCTTTAACTTTGATAGTCCCATGATATTTTGCAAAAGGGCATTCTGTCTCTGCAACAATTCAGTGCAGTGTACTATTGTGAAATTGACTCTAGCTGCTTTTTTAGCACTTCCCGGCTTTATTTGGCTTCTTTGCTTTTTCCCAATTCGTCTTTGATTGTTCAGGGAAATCTTGTGAAATGCAAATGGGGCCAAACAGAATGTAATTGCTGCTGTGTGATGATTACGAGGGAGAACTAATGATGTCCCAACACTGGGGTCAGGTAGGGTTTAATTAGAGGAGGCACAATCAGTGTCACTCCACTCTTGCATGCTCCTGTTCCTGGTGCCTGCCTGGTACTGTGCCAGCTCGATTTCCAAGTGAGTTGAAAGAAAATGGGCTGCTGATGTGAAAAGAGAAGGGGCAGAAATTAATGCAGCTAAATTCTTTTGTTCAGAATTGGGATGGTTAGGAAATGGACCCCATGAAGCAATGGCCTGTCTGCAGATAAAGGTGGATGTTAATGAATGCAGCACAACAGCAAAGGTTACTATTTGTGCTTCTGAAAACCGTAGTCCATTGTGAGGTAAACCTTGTGATGTGTTTGACTAAACCCATATGTGCAGTAGAACACACATCATGCTAAACTCAGCTGCAAAATGCTGCATCTGATCCTTTTCTCTGTGATCAGAAATTATTGTTCAACAGGAATATGTTGTGCAACTGCTCAGATTACTTACACAAGGAAACCAGATTCAACAGGATGAGTGAGACCAGCCAAGGAGAATAACTGTGGCCAACATTCCTGATTATCCAATCAGCGCTCCAAAAACATCAATTTCATCTCATCAATAGATAATTAAGAGGGATAATTGGCTGGCTGTGCTCTGGGCAGACAAGCACTGCTGGTAAAGTTCCATCCCTTACTTCAGCATGACACACACAGACACACATGCACACATGCAGCAGACACATCTGTCCATTGAAGGTCATCATCATATGTGATGGTTGATAGCTGATAGCACTAGAGTCTCTCAGTATTTAAAGTGGATTTTAAGATTGTTTCATGGTAATTATTGAAGAGTGAAGTAAGATATAGCAAGAATATGTTTTGAGATTATTTATAGTCAGAGTGCAGGGTTATTTAGTCTACATCGGGATCTTTTCCATGTGGCATTATGTTTTTATAACCACTTCTAAGGGTTATATTATATCTCAACTAAAGGGTTAGGGTTAGGGTCTCCAATGGCATCACCTCGCACTCTCCTAGACCAGAGTTTTTTATGCTTGACCATCTTGGCCATTCATCCCTTTGAGATCCATGAGCCTTTGTGAAGTACAGGCCAGTACATTGAACTGGACAGGGCTAGAGATTTAAAACCTTGACCAGCCGCATCTCAACAGCTGTGTGCTAATCCATTCCATTGCTTCGACTGTCCTCCCCCTTTTCTCCTGCTCTGGTGAATAGCAAGGTCCTTAATGTGTGAGATCAAGAGGAAAATAAGGCTCTCCAAATGGAATCAAATCACACGCAGGGGCTGCCCGACTTGCAGGAAAAGGCCTCAGCAGCATTACAACCAGAATAAGAGAGAGCAATTGGACTGTAATTCCTTTTTCAGCTATTAGCCTGTCACAGCTTGCCATTCACTTGTTTGCTTGGTTCGCTTCTCATCCCCCTCCCCAACTAATCAGTCTTTGATTAATTCATTAATTCACAAACAGAAGCTGAATCACATCACAGCACTCGGTTGACTCAAATTGGATGCAGTGTAACAATCATTCCCTCTCTCTCCAGACTGATCTGACAAATAAAAAATACAGTGTTACTGAGTAAATAGATCTTTGTCCATTCTACCTCATAATTTGTTGTATTTTCATGTTTTATTTATTCTCAGTGAAGCTGCCTGCTCTCATATATCACAAACCCAACGAGGCAAGGCGGGAAAGGGGTGTATTGATTTGGTTTGACTGTGAACCCCTCCATGCAGTCCTGCCCCTACAGCCCCTGCTACGCCCCTTACAGTTTGTATTCGTCTCCAGCTTTTAGCCCTCTAGCCTTTCTGCATTGGCTCTCATTCAATGGTCCCCCATTCTTGGCTCACACAAGGCCCAATCCCATTCCCATGCATTCAATATTCCCATTATAAGCTCATTAGTCTAGTCATTGTTTTGGGCTCATTAATAGGATATCCATCGCCTTAGACACCTCTGAATTACCATGTCACAGTGTGGCCCCTTTCAGAACGTCAACAGTGGGGGGATTTGCAGAGTTGTGTGAGCGCCGGTGTCTGTGTTCATCTCGCACTTGTGTGTGCCATGCCGACCTTGAGTTTGCTGACATTCCAGCCCCTCTAGAGACCTGCTGACACAATTCATGTACATGTACCCACACATACACACAATGAACTCCTCCCTCGTCAGCCTCACTTCTTCGCTCACTTGCACCCAGAGGCTTGTCTGTCAGTGGTGCAGGAGACAGCGGATCCAGTGGATTGGGGGCTGGGGCTGGATCAGGGTTTTTAACATGCGAAGCAGGTTCTTCCCTACGTACGTATTGATCCTCAAAGGACTCCCAGGCCCCCTTTTCCTTTCTTTCCCTGGCAGTGGAGGCCATTCATCACTGAGACCATGACTAGAGAGCTCAAACACCTGTCTCTGTCAGAAAATAGGCTGTGCTGGGCTCCACCATGCCACACTAAACTGGCCTCTCTCATCAGGAGGGATGAAGCCTTGACACAGTGGCTCATGGTGTGATCTGTTCCTCTCACTCACAGGAGTTATCCATTGTGTGCTGTACAGTGTAAATCTGTTCCTCTATAAAGCCTAGCCTCCTTTAACAGCTCCTGTGGATTGCAGTGTTCCAGTCTTACCTAACATGTTTTTATCTATTTGCAGAAAAAAAAAAAAAAAATAAAACGAGGATAAAAGGTGTTATGGTCTTTGTAGTGTTCAGTATCAGTATTTTACTGACACGAAAACAATCGTGTTTTAAATGTCTCTCTCTCTCTGTAGGGTTGACATTTTGTAACTCTTCAAAGAGGAAAAATGAATTAGAATATCCAGGTCAAGTTTGTCAATGATATCTTTTCCCTGGCTGATGATTTATGTGAGTCTCAGTCTCGTTTATTTCCTTCTTCTTGCCACACCTTGGTCCCCACCTCACACCCTAATCTTTGATTGATAGTGACTTTCAACACCGTGGGGAGATGTACACCCCAGCTGTGCTGACAAGGCTGGAGCCTCAGCCTCAGCCTAAGTTTGGGCACGACAAGGACGAACAGGGAGAATGAAAGATGGTGGGAGGGAGAAAAATGGAGAGTAGCCTCAGCGTCAGATGTGTTTTAAATAACTTTGACAGAGGAGTTTGAACTGCCTCTTTGGGCTGGAGCTAATCTGATGTGAGAGGATGCCACACTGAGGGTGATAGGACAAAGAGATAGAAGAGGGGAGGGAAAGGCAGAGGAAAGCATGAAGGGAGAGGGAAAGGGTAATAGAGGTGCTCACTCAGCTGGTGGGAAATCTGCCCTCCTCATCTTTTCATCTCTCAAGTATCTCTCTTTCTCACTTTGCCCCTGCCTCCCTCACCCAGTTATAACCATTTACCACCATGCCCTGGCTCTTCTCTGTCCTCTTATTTCTCTTTCGCACTTTGCATCATGCTCCTTCTTGCCTCCCTTTATCTTTCTCCCTGTTGTCCCCTACTCTCACCATCTCCCCTGCCTCACTGCTCCCTCCCTCTGTCTTTCACAGACGATTTAGGAAGACACAGCCTCTCCCTTCCATTTATGAAATTGCTCATGTTATTTCCTGCACCCCCACCCCCCCCCAGCTCTCCCTCATAAGTCTTAGTGGGTGCATTCTTTCTCGGCAGATAGTCTCTGCATGGCCCAATCCTCTATCCAGAACACGTATAATTCAGTGGAAAATGCTTAAAAAAAACAAAAAAAAACACAAAAATTCATCCAGAGAGTAATATTGTCACACAGCACGACTAGCCCCTGACACCATGACCCCACCATAGTAATGAGTGTCCATTCTTAATCCCCACCCATGGACTTTTGTTTACCTCATCACACTCTGGCCACTGTGAAAAGGCACATGCCTGCACATTTTTCCTGTGGCAGTGTCTTTTTTTATGGCTTACCGGTTTTAGATCATTTTTGTTATGAGTGTTGTCCAAGTGCTGGTGAAGCCTGGGAGATTTACAGGGCTTTGAAACATTTTTTTTCACGTAATGGTGAAGCATTGCATCTGTTTCTGGGATTTAAAGGATTGAGGTAACATCAGTATTAAATTATACATTTAGGATGACACTTTTTGAACAACACGGTGCCTGCATGTTTTTGTGAAAAGTAGTGAGTTCTCAACAATTGCTATTTGAAGAAACCAGATTAGGATCAGAATCTGGGTAAATCAATGTAAGTCAAACTTGCATTTATAGGGTTAGGGTCGAGTAGAATTAGTTGTGAATACAAGAATGAAATATTGTCATATTATATATAGCATATGATTAATACCTACACACCCAGCTGAGACTGACCAACATTAGTTGAGTGTGTGGCTACCTAGTGAATGTAAGTCAATATTTACTATTCTTTCATTTCAGTTTTGGTCTCCAACCAAATCCTAAAGGAATATATTTAGTTCTTTAGCTCCTCCAGATTTGCCAATTATTGGCTAAGTGGTTGTCTGCTGCATAGACAGCAGCTACTTTCTACTACTTTAAAATAAAGTGATTACAGAGGTGAGATTGAACCAAAGCTCTCATCTAAAAAGCTTCATCAGTTCTGACTAACTAGCTCAGAGAGGCATGCATATAAACTTTGTGGTGTTGTTATATCTTTGGCACTTCTGTTGTCTTACCCAACTTTCATATGTGTGATGTTGGTGTCACATGAGTTCGTGTAAACAACCTAAACCACCCTGGCAATAATCAAAGACTTAGATTGTAATTCTCTGATAGGTTGTCGTTGGCCACCTCCTCTGTTGAGAGAGGGTCATTTGAGTCTGATAAATCATTTGTGCAAAACAATTAGTGTTTTAATTTTCTTCTCTGCATTTCTAGAATGTTAAAATATAACAATTTTTATCAGTAATGTTAATTTCATATTTTCCATTAATTTAAAAACCATTTTGGTCTTTTAAAATTAATAAATACTACAATAACACTTCAGTTTACATTATGCAATGAATCGTGATGTAGCTACCACTCTCCCTCAGCCATCATCGCATCAAAAGGATGTGTGTCCAGACTGGTCTTGGCCCCAAATAGCAGAATCGCTCAGACTCTGGACTAGGCTGTCCTTTAAAAGACAAGTCTCTCTCTTCTGTGTGGATGGAGATGTTTTTTTTTTTTTTTTTTTTACTTGTGATTTTGATTTCTGATGGAACTTGTGATGCTGCTGTTCTAAATGGGTCTCACTTGGAAAAAGTTTTCTGACCTCAGTGGGATTTAACCTGGTAAATAAAGTGTTACGTGTAAAGCAGAACAGACAGAGAACCAGATCGAAGGAAGCAGGGGACAAGTGGTTAAAAAAAAAAAAAAATGGGGAAACCTTTATAGTGTTTGGCTCACTGTGGGTGTGTGAAGGATGGCAGGGTAAGAGAAGGAGTAAAATTGAGTGAAGGGTGTGTGAGGTGGGGGGTGTAGTGGTCTGTCCTTGTGCCTTCTCCACTCTTTCCTCTCAGCGTTCTCCTCTCTCCTCTTAGCCCATTTCTGGCTCATTACCCCCTCAGCCAGCAGAGTTTTCCCCGGGTGGCAGTGAAAAGACTTGTCCTCTCTCACTCTTACCAACACACACACACACACACACACACACACACACACACACACACACACACACACACACACACACACACACACACACACACACACACACACACACACACACTCCTCGCACACATACTCCCCCTAGTGAGCTTCTTCGACAGACAGGCTGGTGGGCAGCCATCTCCTCTCCAAACTCTCACTTCCAAATGAGACGTCCAGCCTCTTAAAAAACCAGGACAGGGACAAGATATTTTTAAAAAACAGTTTTATGGTGAGGAAACTTTGTTTTCAGTATACACATATCAACCGCATTACCATGTTTACAACCAAATGTACACAAGATAATGTTGTAGTGTGCAGGGGTCAGCATAGACAAAAAATTTAATTGATGCTGGCCTTGTGGCATGACAGCTGTCAGGACACACAGACCTGTCAGAGTGCACATGTTGACAAGCACAAAATAAAATCCACTAATGTTGTGGCTGATTTGCATATGCTCCCTTGATTGGCTGTGGGAGGTTATACGCAATGTGCTTAGTGCTGCCTGGTAGATTTTTTAAATTCTAAAATGTAACTTATATCTGATAAATAAATGCTGGACAGTATGAGAGAGACCTATGTTCTTATTTGACACAGAATGCATATAGAATACAGAATGTATATATGTATGTATATATGTATATATGTATATATATGTATGTATGTATATATATATATGTATGTATGTATGTATGTATGTATGTATGTGTGTGTATGTATATATATATATATATATATATATATATATATATATATATATATATATATATATATATATATATATATATATATATATATATATGTATATGTATGTATGTAAATATGTATGTATATATATATGTGTATATATATATATGTATGTATGTATATATATATATATATATGTGTGTGTGTGTGTGTATGTATGTATACACACACACACACACACACACACACACACATATATATATATATATATATATATATATATATATATATATATATATATACAAATATGAAATAAGAAATGCTGTAGTTACTAAATTATTAAATGACAACTGTTTGCTGCTATATGTTGTAAAAATACAGCATATATGCTTGCAATCATTTATTCTGCAACTTATTAATATTTATCAAAAATCCTGCATGCTGATACAGAATATCTGCATTAAGTCAATGAACTCCAGTTATTTTAGAAATCTGTTTCAAAAATTGGTGGTTAAAATACTCAAATATCTTTATTCTTTAAATTTGGTGAAAGACCAGCAGAGACAACTGACTTGCTCTTCAAAGTATAGTAGTGTAGTGTTTTTATTACATTTCACGAGTCTCTTGCTTAAAGATATCCCATAGGGCCAGCCCTTCCCTGTCTTACCCTCTTTGCCCTCTCATAAAACCTGTGCTGGCTGACAGTCTGCCAGGTGTGCCCATACTCAGGAGACATGACTGGTGTCACCAAGCAAAGCAGACTCAAATTGGCCATGAATGCCAGCTCGGCCACTGAGTAACTTTAGGGAGGGACAAGAAAATCTCTGAAGCTGGTATGTGTGACATTAGCTGGCTGCCTTCCCTCTCCTCTGAGCAAAGCTTGTGGCCCCACCTCTTCCTTCACATGCTGACTGAGTATATGACCCGGTGTCCAAGTGACATAGTCCCTGGCAGGAAGTCAGAATATGAAATGATCATAATATTCACGTCCTAACTTTGACATTGTCTATTAGCTGTGCAGCCAGCAGCACACATAGATCTACAATCTGGCAGCACGGTCTGCCTGAGGCAAGCCCTTAGGATTGGTGCTGGGCTATGAAACAAGTTTGACACAGTGGCCAAACTGCTGTATTGCAAATTCTTTGTTGATCACTTGAATTCTTACAAAAGGCGGAGCTGGTGTGTAAAATGTGAATACATTTTTAATACGGTTTTAAGTGCTTCAATAACCCTGCAAAAGGGCTCCTTTATTATCAGATATGTTATTAATTTCCAATATTATTTGGCAAGCTTAGCAGAGCTTATTTGATTTTAGAAGGACACATGTGTGTGTGCTCTGTGGGACCAAAAATGTGTAAGTAATTATTGGGATAATTTTATAGCTGGAATTTGGAAGAATGTTGATTTAATTCAGCATATGCACCTGAGCAACTTTCATAGTTTTTATGCAGTATGCAGTTCCGGTACTACATCTACAGCCTGAAGTACTGGGCTGTACTACTGGGCAGTACTTAACAGCAAGTTAAAACCCAGAAAATCCAGCACTGAACTGCACATGTGTCTAATGTGTGTTGTTACACTGCTTCATTCTAAACAATCATCCAGTGTCTCCTGGTTTGATGCTGTGCTAATAGCTTAGCTTCTACTATTGTGGTGCTGTCTCTTGGGTGTTCCCCAAGCCTTCCTGTTCTGATGAGAGCTGCTGGACACCGGGGAGTCTTGCTCTCCTTTCTCAGGCAGACTATGCAATTTAAACCTGCCTTGGGCATGTAGATATTACTCCCCGGTGAGATGGCTGAAAATTAATGGAAATTGTTTTAGAGGAATCATTATTAACATTCTCCTTTGGATGCCCTTTTGTCATCTCAGTCCTGCTACATCTGCTGTTTTATTCTCACGCTAATTTATGCAGCCGTTGACATTCGCGTTGCTGTTTGAATGTTCTGGGAAATGTGAATAATCAGACTAATAATTAGTTATTGCTCTGTCACTTCACTGGACATATATGTTAGAATTACAATAATATTACTCATGCATCTATTATGCTATTTAGCAATAGTTTTTTGTCTTATGTTCACGTCATCATTTGTGTGTCTTTTAGCACCCGAGATGTGACGCTTAGGATGATCATGTTAAAAACTGTAGGCACCCCGAATGCTTAAGAAACAAGGTATTAGTTTTCTTGTCTTGTTTTCCCCTGGTGAAGAAGTCTTGGTTGTGCTGTAGTATAACATTGCTGGCTCACTCATCTCCGAAACCAGGAAATCACATTCCCTCACACATATGACTCAATTTCACACCCCAAGGTGGATTAAGAGGACTCTTCACTCCAGGCCTGCGCAGGAAAAGGTGTAAATATCACCCCTGTTCCTGGTGAAGGGAAATCCGCTATTTAAACGGAGAGTAATATAACTGACATTTTACAGTTCATTATGCAGCCCCTGACCTTCACAATGTACGACTTGGATACTTCCCTGGCAAAAGGCGAAGCCTTGTGTTCCCTAATGGGAGCTGGTTGACCTTGTCAGGAACTAAGGGGAGGTCAGGGATGAAGGAGGGTGTAATCGACTCAAGAGAGATGCGACACAGCTGATGATCACCTTCTACAAACTTAAAAATCCCCCAGTTTCTTGAGAGAAATGAGTAATCTAATAATCAGTTTATTTTGGGACGTGATAGTGCCTTTGATACAGTATGTGAGTTTATGATCTGCAGGGATAATTTTAATGCGGTTGAATGTGTATTGCATCATCTGGTCTTCAGATCTTTCTTTGGCCAAATTGCTGAAGCTTATCACAGATGGATTCAACTAATCTTCAACTGGCTTTTTGCCGTTATGTCCAACTGTACTTTAAAGACTCCTCAGGATTCCAGATAAATCCATCACATCCTACCAAACATAATAGAAAGTAATCATATCAGGAGTCGTTCACGGATTAGGCTGTTTTGAATGTGACTTATAATCTCTTCCATTTGTGTAAACTACAATGACGTGCACTGGGTGCCTGACAGAGATAATCTTATTACCCAGTTGGCTTTTGTTTTCTGTTGTCTTGCTTTTGTTCTTTATTAAAAAAATGTTGCTGTATTGAACATGCTAATTGTGGCTGGGCATAATTGGGGTCTTGCTTTAAAAACCTCTCCCCTGTTTGGTAAAAGATTAGGAATTTCATCTTCAGGATTATGTGTAGCTACAGTGGAAGCCCATGAAATAGTCTTGCTTTCCATTATGTTTAAAGCCACTCAAGCTTATTAATGTGAAAGGAAAATGTATTATTCACCACATAATACCATTGTCATATGACAAAAACATGTCAGATGGCAGCTATTTTGAATGATGGGATTGGTTGGCTGATTAGTTCTTGTCCAATCAGTATTCTTTCTTTGAGGATCAAATATACCAAGCCAATCCACTTTCAGACAGAAAATATCCTGATTATTCTACTTCAGTGTATTTTCTGGATTGTTGGACATTTCTCAACATTTGCTGTCACAACTGCAACAGCAAGGCTGCCACATGTTCTGTACAACTATAATCAGTAATGGAACTGCTGCAAACCAAGCTTTGGACATTGTAAGGGGGAATGTGCGGCAGATGAAACCCAGCAACAGACACAGGAATCCTCATTGATCATAGGTGGCTTTTCATGAGCCTCAGATGTGGAGAGATCAGAGCTTCAATCTTACTACGAAATGATATCTCACAATGTGAAATAATTCCCTGATCTGCCAAAAAAAAAAGTCAAAGAAAGTGCAAAGAGAATATTCAGGTGTTAGTATTTCTGCCTGATTCACCTAGGGGTCTAATAAGTGATCACACACAAAATGGGGAATCTCTCCCCAATTATGGTGAGTAACTTTTGATTTCATGTCAAAACATATTTAAAATTTGAACAGTGCCATCATTCCTGTGGCATGCCATTCTCTCCATGGGGCTTGTCACAGGAGGCATCACGGCATGCAGCCCCAATACACACGGCTCCTTTTATTTTTCTGTCTGACATGTTAAGTGTTATAGTACAAAGAGGCTCCATTTTAATTGTTTGGACAGATCACTCAAGAGAGAGTAGCTTTGATTTTGGGTGTTGACAGAATAGGCGCAGGCTTGCTGAGCTGCTTTGGTGTCTGTCATGCCAATTCTGGCACTGCACTGTATTGATTATGATAGTGTGTTTACTTTGTGCTGTACTTAAGCTAAAGCCCAAGGCTTGTCCAACCTTTCTTAGTAGCTATTGTTTGGAGAATATGGTTACTAGAAATTGCTTAGATGTAGAGATGACTTGTTATTGCTCTGGCATTTTAGATTCGTACACAAAAATCTATTCAGTCATCTTCACTGTCAGTCAGTTTTTATTGGGTAATCTTTCAAATAGATATGAAGAAAGCAATGCAGCAAGCTTAGTGACAAACAAGCCATTGATCTATAAGCATGGGTCTACTGTATGTGTGATACCTGTATTAAATAAGACAAATGGGCACTTAAGCTCTGCTGTATAGGCACTTTATGAAATAGGAGTACACTTCGATGAAGCCTAGTGAGCGGTGAGAAATCACCTGTTGATGGCCCATAATGTAATAGAACATTCCTTTTGAATGGGCGGGAAGTATAATGTCACACAGTCCATTAATATTCTCTTGCCATACCTACGCTTTGCTCTCTGTTCTGGGGGAATGATCTGGGTGACGGACGATGGGGTGATGACACAAGAAAACAACTTCCACACCTCCCTTTTTTTCCACGCCACCCTCTCCATTTTTTTCACCTCCCATCAAGCCTTCATCACAACAGCCACAAATTACCCACTTTGCTCGCAATATTAAAGGGGGTGATCGTTGGTGTCCATAATTAGAGTCTTAGTGTCATCTAGCCTCCATTAAGCTAACAATAGAGCCTTAGAACAAGGCCACTTTGGGCAAATAACATGTTGAGAACACTTGACTTTTGTGAAGAGATATTGAAAAGCATCTGAGGCCATTACTGATCTAAACAGCCTTGGATTGGCAGGCAGCTCTGTTAAAACTATGGATAGGCAGACTGAGGAATCTTCCCAGTTGTAGAAAACACTTCCATACTTGGGAAAAGATGCATTGAATGCAATCATCCCCAAAATAGCAGACACTCACACGTCTTCTTGCTCAAACAGTGACAGTATTTTCCCTTTCTGTACCCATATTCTTTTGACAAAGACATAAATATAAATATCATCACACTGCACACTGTAGCCTAGTGAAGCTTGTATTTCAGTCACACAGTGTTAGATAGCTTGCTGCTGAGTTTCGTCCCAGGCTACAGAGAGAGACGGAGAGAGAGAAAATGCTCTGTATTCTCAGCCCAGGCCCTGTTTGATCTCCGTCATCGCCCCTCTAAGACATCATTGTGTAACACTGTAAAAGCGGACGGCTTCATGGTGCGAAGGAAATATCAAGGAAGTTATTCATAAATATTAGATAAGATCAAAACAGCTGGTTGCTCTCAGACTCAGAGATCCTGGGTCAAGTCATCCACATCTCTTTGATTTTTTTCTTCCACACAGGCTGAGCAGAGAGTATTGAGCATGCATTGAAATTGAAGACCCCCCCCCCCCCCCCCCCACCACCACCACCACCACCACCACCACCACAACGCCAGTCCTGTTCAATCCTGTCCAATCTTGTTACTAATAAGCCACTAATAAAACACAAATCTACTGCTTTGTTTCATTTCTGATCAACACTTTTCATTATTCATAGTTCTCTTGTTTTGATTATCATCCCTAACACACAGTGCACCAAACCTGAGGAGATTAATAGGCAGCATTCTCCAAACTCTTCCTCTTCTACTTTGGAGCTGACACAAATTGGTGAAATATCACTTTGATCATGCCTCCTGAACAACAAACAAAACACAAACCTAATTAGCCTAATTCAAAATCGTTCCAAATGCCTCTGTTTGTTATAAATTCCCACTTTCACAGTGCTGTTGTTAAAGATAAAACTCGTTTGGATGAGTGTCACTTTTTTACCTTTGTGTATTTCCCTGTGTGTGTGTGTGTGTGTGTGGGGGGGGGTTACTAAGCATAAGTGGCAAAACATTTCAAGTGACCTTTGACCTTTCGATTGACAAAAGACAGGGGGGTGCCAGTTTCCTCTGTTGCATTAGTCCCCTTTCCTCAAATATCCCAGAAAGCGAGCAAAGCAAACCTGCTTTAAACAGCCTTGCATGCTACAGCTGATTGATGTGGAGAAAGACTCTTATTCCTTTGTTAAGCTTACTTATTCTATCTGGGTAGGAATGTCAAGTGACACAGGAAGCAAACAGCTTTTATTTATATATCCTCATCACTGGATTTACATTTAGCACATCTTATTGAATTTTTACTAAAATCTTTACAATCACATCAGTATACTTCTGTATAAAACCCACCATGCAATAAGAAAGTACTCAACTTTTGCTGCTGGTGCTTCTAATTTGCTGTAAAAATTGATGCTTCGTGTCAGCATCTGTTCCAAGGGCAGCAATGCACCAAAGCTATACACCATTTGAAGTGTTCACTTAATGCAAGCAGCATGAAGTCTACCTTGCAATGCTAGCAGATTAGCTCACATTGCCTTGCTAACATATGCAATGACTGCCGGCGAGCTCTTCCCCATTAGGTTGGCACATCAAAGGCAGTGGGAGAACTTCTTCACATGCAGTTAAAAGTGGGCTCAGTGTGGATCTTGTAAATACCGGCTTTGAGTCTGTGCCTCTTGGGGGACGCTTCACACACTCCTAGTCAGGAAAAGGGAGGTAGGGAAAAAGCAGTGACAGGCATCAGAGTGGGAGGAGAGGATGGAGGTATTGGGGGGAAGAAGGTGGGGGTGAGCCCACTCCCCTGTCACCATCAGCATAGGATCTTTGGATGAAGAAAATCACTCTCCTCTTCTCTCTCTCTCTCTGTCTGTATTTTGCTCTCATCCTCTCCCTCCTCTTCACACTTCACATGATAGCTGACAGTGAAAGTAGAGCATAGCTGTTTTCTGTTTTCTTTTGAGTCATGTTTTTCATAACACATAAATAGAGCATGTGGCGTCCTGGGAATTCTGTGATTCTGTGTTTCAGTCTACAGGCGGACACAATAGCATCCACTCCTCTCAAGTGTTGTTGAAAACATTTTATCCTTCATAGCCATTTGTAGGGCTCTGGTGAGGCCCAAGTCTCCGCAAGGAGCAGAAAAGATAAAGAGATATGTTTTGTTTTGTTTGCAGCCACACACACACCCACACACACACACACACACACACACACACACATATATATCATAAGCACCAAAGCCTATCGTTGCCTGGTTTCGCACACTGATCAATGCAAATGCTGTTATTTACCCAAGCCTGAAATGAAAAGACTATGGATCAATTTGATGCACTTCCATAGGGTGTGTTCACAATGGCTGGCTGGCTTTTTGTCTCAGCAACACCCTCTCTTTTGCTCCTAGCCGTTCACCCGCTTCTCTTAAACAAGACTATCTCAAACCCAAAATAACTAATGCAAAACACACTACCACGCTTTACCTCGAATACACAAACCATCATCTTTGCATTCTCTTTCTGCACGCTACATCTCTCTTTTTCTTTCAAACACACTCACAGTGTGACACCAGGGCTGCATCCGTCTGAGCTGTGTGTGTATCAGTGAGTGCATGTGTGTGTTTGTGTATTTTTTTGGGCTGACCCACTTTCTGTGCTTGGCCAGGCTTGTGTTGCTGCTGCTGTCTGCTGTGCTGTGCTGCTAGGGGGAGATCCCTGCAGACTCCCCCGGAACAGACTCCAGCTCTTCTCCTGACAGACATTCACTATGGCATGTTATTCCCCCGCAGATTGGAGACCTCTGCCTCTCTCTCAGTTAGTGCATCTGTATGATTCGGATACACCTTGATGCAGATGCACGAATGCATCCCACAAAGAATGCATGCACATGGGTGCACAGGCAGTAGCAGCATTTTTACCAAACACACTCCCACATACATATTCAAAGCACATACCATCCCAGATCTGTATATTTTTAATTCCATCCACCCTCCTCCAGCTCCTCCTCCTCTCTTCCCTGTGTTTGTCTGGAGTTATTGTTTCAATCTTGCTGCATCAGGGAGCCCCTGAAGGTTATAAATTAAACATAAATGCAAATGCGCTGAGCCATTGCCCTCCTCCACGTCCCTCCTCCCGCGCACACATCCATCCTCGCCATTCAAACAGATCAGTGTGTCTGCGAATTAATAGAAGAACAGTGGGCTTTTTTAATGAGCAAGCGAGAGAAATTGCAAAACCACAGCACGGCACGCCCATAGCTGCAGCCGAGGCAATGGCTTGAAAAGTCAGGCGCCATCATAGAATATGCTAATGCCCCAGGTCCCCTTACTGTCAGCCTTAGTGTTGCTCTAGATGAGATCAGAGCTGAAGCTTTGATCTGGAACACTGATGGGAGCCAGAATTGTCACGTGCACAAAGCACAGAAAGCAGGAACAGAGTGAGTGAGCCTTGTTTTAATCACAGAAGGTGCACATAACTAATGATGATGACACCCAACACCAGTGTCCTTAATTATTTTGGATATATATGCTCATACACACCACCAGCCTGCCCATTCTGACAAAGAACATGATTGTAATTTCTTCTCAGGGTGTTCTATAGAAAACAAAAGCTACCTAGTCATTTTAAGGCTATAGATTGGGCCTGGGCATACTGAATGGTTAACACCACTGAGACTTTGTTATTGGACCATGGCAATATTATAACTTTTATTCTCTGTTTTATGGGCTCATAAAGACAAATAGCTATAAGTTTCAAGGGATGTAACTTGGATTTGGTCTCCCAGTTAATCTTTCATTGTGAAATGTGGGATTCTTACTATCATGTTATAATATATATTTGTGACAAACACACACACACACACACACACACGCGCACACACACACAAATATGCAAATATATTGAAGTCTGAATTGTACTAACACTTTATCACCAGCAGGGGTCTTCCCATCGTCATGAACATGGCTACATGGCTCACACTATACACAAGTCTAAGGCTGAATGAATTATACCTCCTTGTTTCAAACATGTGTGACCTGAAGCAACAATTATGTGTTAGAAACATGGCGTTATTACCTCCCTTGAAGTCATCAACATTACATCGGCCATCACTTCCTCCACCACTGGCATCCTCATCATCTTCCTTGCATGTGTTTCCACCATCATGTTTATCATGACCATCCTCAGCATAAATCTCATCCCCAAATCCTTCTCTTCCCACCTCCCCTTTTCCCCTTCCCCCCACCCCTCTTTCATCCACAGCTCCCTCTGTTGATCAAATGCATCTGATCTCATCAAAGCAGCCCTCTGCTTATTCAAGTCCCAACAGACACCCCAGCTTCTTTACTAAGCAGTATTTTACATTCATGTTTGAATACCACTGATGGGAGAGCATATCTTGTAGGCTTTGGTTTTGTGTGGTCCTACACTGAAGCCTGGGGTTTATTTTAGTTTTTCTTTTTATTTCGTTGTCATTGTCAGTTCAGACAAGTTTGTCTCTGACAAAGTAAGTCCAAAGGAGGAAATTAAAGCCTGTCTTTTATTCAAAGACCATATGCAGTATTACTTTATTATTTATATTTCATTTCTATGGATACATACGGTGACTTTATAGTGATATATTTGTATTGAGGGGCATTTTTGTCTGCTCTCAAAAAAATGTTTCTGCACAATATCATATAGTTTCCAGGGTGGCCCTCGTACTTGTACGATACTTTACTCGTTTTCCGGCTGAAAATAAGTGATCAGAGAGAGTAGGAGATGAACTCTGTAGTACATATATCACAGAATTCTAGCTCCTTTAAAGTGTGATTACATTCCTATTCCGATTGCGCACAGCTTGTGGTTGCGTGTCCGACTCCTGTCAGAGCTGCAGAGAACTGGCTTGAGCCGAGGGACAGAGAGGGTGGAAAGAGGGAAAATCAGATCTGGATAATTGCGTAGAAACTCCCTCGGCTGAAGTTAACATGATTTGGCGAGTTTATTTGAAGCCTTTGGTCGGAATGAAGGGGCTATATCCGTGCATAGTGTGGAAATTGATGAATTCTCCCATGATTGTTTGTTTAAAAAACAGGCACCTCAAATTCAAGCAAATGAGCCATTCTTTAATCGTCTGAGATGTAATTTTTAAAACAGTTCTCGATATTATATTGGCGATAACGTCCAACTATTCTCCCTTCAACGAACTATTTTTTTGTTTTAAAACCAGGTACAAACAATAGTAAAACGGAAGCACCAACACGCAGCGTGCGTAATGGCTCGGAATTCCAGTCCGGATTTTCCATGTGAGGCGCGCCGGAGCCCTGGAGGTGGATAAGCTGGTGGAGCCCGCTCTCTCTCATGCCATGCTGGGCCACAAGGGCTCCGGGAGACGCTGCTGCATATTACCGAGAACCGGGATGGCGGAGAGGCGGAGGGGGGAAGGAAAAAAAAGTTTCGTTTAAACCTGGCAGAGAAACTTTCAACATGAAGCTTCACTGACGCACCGTTTCACCACCACCACAGCAACACCAGCGCTAGACAAAGCTTGCTTTTCCACTGAATATATTTTTCACCTCCCAGTTTGTTCTGTTCATCCCTCTTGTATTATTGTCTGTGTGCAAGGCTGGTCGGGGCTTGCTGTCACTGTGCGCTGAGATGTTAGAGTGACCATGGCTGCGCAAGTGGCATCTGCTCCGACCAGAACTAATAATAAAAATAAGAAATTATCCAGCGGTTTGGGTCCTGAGCTGAATTCGGGGAAATCCGTAGGTGGTGGTGGAGGAGGGACCGTACAGCGTACTGGACCGATGCTTGGTGCCGGAGATGGGACTCAGAATAATGTAGACCATCACCGCAGAAACGAGCTCAACATGGTCCATTCAACTTCCACGACTCACAGCGCTCCGGACGGCCATGACAAGGATGGGAATAATCTTACGTCCGCCTCGTCGTCGACTAATTCAACCACTTCCTCGATGGAAACGGGTTTGATTGCGAACCACAAGCTGAAATGTGTAGGGAGCGGAGATCCCCCTCACACACAACCGCCACAGCAGCAGCAGCAGCAGCCGCCGCCGCCGCCGCAATTCGGCCAATTTGCGCCACATCAGCAGCGACAGATCCAAAGTAACAGCACCGCCAATAACAACGGCCAGGGCCCCCGTGGGGACAGAGGTATGGATCACCAACACCACGGTGGCAAAGAGAACCTGTTGGGGGGGCTGGAGGAGCAACAGCAGCACATGCCAGGCAAAGGTGAGGGAAACCTCACCTGTAAACCCGCGGAGAGGATGATGGGTACCAGGTATGAACACTCAAACTTGGGACCAACTAACAACTCTGAGTTTAATAACAACTATTACACTCCTAGGCCCTGTTACGAGCAACATGGCGGACAGCAGCAACAGAGCAGTGGGATGGGGATAACGCACTCCTCGGCACATAACAGTATGGAGAACTCTCATGAAGCAGGGTACCACAACAGCCAGTACAACCAGTACCCGAATTATCGGGCGGGCTACGGCGGCGGGGCTTACGGTATGATGGGCCCTTCTGGATGCCGGCAACCTGGGAACATGATGATGGGCAACAACTCCTCAGCAAGCCACGGCAAGTCTCCCTTGGGAGCTGGTTCAGGTGGCTTTCAGAGGTTCCCCGGACCAAGTCAGCAGCAGCATCCATCAGGGGCAACCCCGACCCTCAATCAGCTGCTCACCTCTCCCAGCCCGATGATGCGGGGCTACGGCAGTGCCTACCAAGACTACAGCGTCCCCACAGCGCAGCAGCAATCCGGAATGGGTCTGGGGAAAGACTTGGGACCACAGTTTGGATCCCCCTCGGCTCATGGCTGGGGTGGGCAACAGAGAAACCATACTCATTCATTGAGCCAGGGCAACGGAGGGCAAGGCCTCGGCAGGACTCAGGTTAGTTTGGGAAACTTCAGTCGGGTGCTCCGGTGTAAATCAGTAAACTTGAGTTTTCATCGCTGATATCTCACTCATATTTGTAAGGTGTCGTGTGTTAACCATATGTACAGTCTGGACATATGGTCAGGCAAGGTCCAGTATATGATAAGTGGTTAATTATTTTGTCTCGTGTAAATATTATGTTAAATATTAGATATATATGAGCTTATGTATGACAGAAAGAGCGACGAAAAACATGTAATTATTTATTAAAATTATAAATGAAAAAACCAACAGAACTCTGATTAATTTTTCCAGTCGTGTATGCTTAGTAATGTTTCAATTTTAGTTTTATCCAGTATATTAAAACTACGAGCGACGATAATTTGAGCGGAGATTTGCAGCTATGCCGAGGTGGCGTCAGGCGCTGTGCCTGACGCCCTTCAGAGGACGTGTTGTGTTCAGGAGCTTGTCGACCAAAGGAAAATATTCCTATAGAAAATCTACGTAAATAATAAACAGAACTAACACTTAGGTATCACGCCCCATCTCCTCAAGTTTTACAGTTTTAAAAACTGAAACTAACATCGCGGCCGTGGGCAGACCGCCTCTCTCTCTCTCGCTGCGCTCCTATGAGAGTGATTCTGTGCGCCACGTTTATTCGCGTTCAGCTCTGTTCAGAATTTGAATAGTGGAGGTAAACTGGCCTAAAGCTCTCCCTACTCGTGGCTCATAGTTGACACCCAGTCTACAATCTGATTGGCTCCCTGTGGCCCCGCTGGGCAGAATACACTTAGAAAAAATTCAGCATTCTTACAGAGATCTTTGGCCATAGCCCTGTAGTGATGCTGCATTCAAGTCTTATGGGAATGCCCCAGACTTGGAGGCTGTCCAAAGCAATAATTGGAAGTTTTATGAAGCTCCTGGTAATTATTCTTATAATTTTTCTACACTGAATAGACATAAAAAAATACTGCAATGCCAGCCCAAAATGACAATAAAGACCTGTGTATTTCATGTAATCCTAGATTGCTTGATATATATTTAGGAGTGTCTTTTTTTTTTCAGATACTTGATTTAACGATATGATTTCTTGTATACTGTAGAGACATTTATCCTTCAGATGGCGATGCATTAACATTTTGGAATATAAAAACAGACTCACTAATTCACAACAGTTTTACAAAATAACCACTGAATCTTATTTTTACACTATGGAAACAGCTGCAGTTGGGGGTTGAATGCCTTGCTGGAGGGCACCTTAGTGGTAACATTGGAGAAAAGGAAGTATGTGTTATTAATTATTCAACTGTTCCTCTTGTTTTGGGTACTGCACTGAAGGATCCCTGGGTGTCCCAGAATCTTGTGCTGAAACATGTCTGTAGTTAGCAGCATGCAGACTTGCAGCCAGAGGAACAGAACTCTGAACCTAAACATCACTGTTTCTTCAGAAAAGCCATTATTTTGCAGTTGTTTTTAACACACTAGATTACGCACACTGCTGGATGGCACATCTGGAAGACTGGAGGGCAAGGTGGTTCAGCATAGTCTATACTGTCTGCCTTTCCACTTACAAAACAAAAGCAGTTTATTAGCCTACATTGTTTCAATCAAAGGCGATTTGCGTTGGATGCTGGGGAAATGAAGTGAATGTTCTAGCGTGGGAGGGTTTGCTGTGTTATTGATTGTAGCAAATTATGTGCTGATAAGTTGGTCATCAGAAACCCACAATAAACTCACTTCTTAATACAATATTTGTTGTAGTAAGGAGCGAGATTATATGTATATGTGTTTGTGTGTGTGTGTGTGTAGATAATAGGTAATTTTTTTTTAGTGCAGACAATTCCAAATAACATCCCCCAAAACAAATCTTAAATTTAACATTTTATTCTGTAAAAGGTTTTTTTTTTCCTTACTTCAGTTTTCCACTTTAGGTGTAAGTGGATGTGCTGCTGTGTTTTTTTTTTTCTTTCTTGCCTCTACCAACATTTCAGTAGCAGTATATTCATGCTACAAAAGCCCTATGTTTAATTCATATTTGGAGCGGTAGCACTGCTCTCCTGTGCACTGACAGGCTGTGTGAGAAAGTCGAGCGGTGTAGTGCATAATACTGCCTCCAAATTGGCCCCGTGATATGACTGTGCTTCACTTCAGAGTGCGTTTGGTTGAAGCATGCTTCTGTCACCTGTTGGCACAGTTTCCCCTCTTTCAAATTCAATTTCCCTCCCCACTGCCTCTCTTCAGGAGCAAGCTGTGAGTGAAACGAGTGCACCTCATTTACACCGCTGTCTCCCCCATCACACTCACTAAAATGAAGACAGAACCCCACAACTGTGTGTGTGTGCTGTGTAGTGTACAGGTGCACACATATCAGCAAAAAGTGAGATATGATGTGTAGAGGTGTGTGTTGAACTGCTTTTTCATTAAATTGGCATTGTACTCATTTTTCAAATCGACATGGCTTATTTGGTTAATAAAAAACACAGGAACATTCAGTGTTCAATTTGTGACCTTATTCCTGAATAGTTTTCTGCGAGGGGGTTGATTCAGATCCACAATGTTCCTTCTCAATGTGTTTTTTCCTACCTCATGTACAGTATTTACCTATAGATGTAATTAAGACGGCATCTGCAAAGTCCTAATTGCTTATTCAATTTTACATCACAAATAAAACAGCATTTTCTGTCTCATTCTATATATGTAACATGGGCCTGTCTGTTATCTACTAATCAGAACACACACAACACACACAGAGAACAAAAAAGTAATTAGTAGATAATAATGAGGGCCCAGCAAGTTGAAAATAGAGTGTTGTTGCTTAGATAATTACAGCAGTCGCTAATTTAAAATCTGACCTAATAAAACAAAAATGAATGACTATCTGCAGTTTCCACTAATTTATCAGCATTACTCAGTGTTTGCCTTTGTTTTTTTGGAATTGTATTCAAAGCTCGGTAGTAGTTCTACATATCAAAGACTAGTCCCAATCCCATCCTTGGTAATGTGCTTACCTTGAAATGATCCCTGCTCGCAGTGCTCCCCAGTGCATACTGTTTATATTTCTCTCTTATGAATTATTAGTGTGATATGAACAAAGACTTTATAATGGGAGCAATGCATCAATGTCACATTGTATTATGCGGCTATCTCAGGGAGTCTTGTGCATAGTGATGGGCCTGACTGTGGCTGCTGGAATGTAATTTATGGTACATGTTCTGCATTGGACAGACAGCCCATGGGGTCTGGTCAGAAAATGGGCAGGCAGGTGTGTGTGTATGTTTGGATTCTTCTTCTTACTTTGGGTGTTTATTACAAATGTGTGCCCTTGAGTGTGTTTCTGTTTCTTCTCACTCTATGTCTCTCTGTTTGTGTACAGTCAGGACCAAGCTAAAGCCTCTTTGTTAGCACTAAGGAGTCCAACCTCTATCCCACCCCTCTCACAACGCGCATTTCTCTCTTAGTTGCCTGCTCCCCCATCAGTCGTTTGTTTATGTTGTTTTGTTTACATCTCTGTATTGGCCAGCCAGCGCAGTGCTGATTAGCAACACTAGAGTGAAATTTTAATTTGCTCTGTTGCGTCCGATAAGGGCCTGACGCGGTGTTTTTCATCTTTCTTGGATGAAACACGGAGTCTGCTTAGGTAATTGGCATGCTGGGGTTATCCCTGGTCTGCTGCATGCAGTTTACATAAAATGCTAATTAATTCGGATTTTGAAAAATCATAAGAATAAAAAAGAACAACTGTTTAGCAGCATCCCTGGATGCAAGCTTCTGTGTTATTAGCTGGCTAATAAAATCATCGTAGTATATTTTGTCTGGCCTCACTGTGCACTCACAACACGCCCTGGAGTCAAACGTTGATGTGTAAATGCCCTAAAGAAAGGATTTAATTACTGCCAGTGGGCGATGATTTGGTGTCAACTGTTTCTCAGCTCTATCTTATCTGAGTTGACATTGTCAGGAGGGAGCTGAAAAATCTAAACCAAATCATATCATTTGATTTGATCGTCATTTCATTTCCCTTTCTCAACTTTTAGCCTATGTCAGCAATTGTGCATTTTACCACAGTAAATTTGTATGAAAACTGGTGTTTGAAGCATTTATCACAGGTCTGGTGTTGGGTTGGAAACAGCAGTAGATGAGCTATAGATGCAGCACTTAACAACGAGCAGCATTTTTTTCTTTTTTCATTTTTTCCATATTTCCATTTCAAAAAGGTAAATAATTGACTATTTTTAGTTAATTTGAATTTAAATGAGTCTTTCCGTTTGTACATACATACACAAGAAAAAATAAAGTGATTTGAAAAATAAATATACTAACAGTATTTTATTTAGCCTGGACATTTTTGTCACTATTTAACAAATCTGTAATCAAAGCTTCTCCATGAGCACAGTGGCTTTAAATGGCTGCAGAACTGTTGCCTATGTTATTATTTATAAAACAGATGCACTTCCATTTGTTTTTATGACAAAAATGTACAGTAACAAAAAAGCAGGAACCATGAGTTCAATTGTATTAGTTTAATGAATTTTGGAGGAATTTTATTGAATATTCATTTGTCTTTTTATCTCAATAGGTCATGATTTGCATAAACATACTTACATGGAGATTTGGCAGCTGTGAGCAGAAGCAGAAAATGTATAGGATGGCCAGAGATGTAGAAATGTATTCGATTTTTGAAGTTAGTCACTTACTTCTGAGGAATGGGCCTGGCCAAGTTCAGAGAGAGAGAGAGAGAGAGAGAGAGAGAGAGAGAGAGAGAGAGAGAGAGTCAGTATCTGAACTCTGGCAAATGTCAGCATAGTTAAAATCCTCTCCCTCTGGACCTCACCCCACGATTCAGCCTTGTGAATGATGCAAGGAAAAAGAAGTAATTACAAGTTGTTGGCCTCACATCCACGTAAATATATTAGGTTTCCTTTCTACTGATGTGTGTATGCCTGGCAGTTCGCCAGTTCTCATGGCAGTGGCTTCTTTGGTGTAGCCCCAAACTTCCCACCACCACTACTCTTGAACTTCACATATGTTAATTAGCCACGTGGAGCTGCTGTATGTAGTGACACTCCCGACCCCCCCTCTAACCCACAGGAGGGAAGATTTCTTTCTCTCTGAAATTGATTATTTCTGTTCACTAAGAAGATGTATTGTAATTATCTACAGTATATACTCACTAAATAGATGATCCTCTTTACATTATGCTTAATTTTGGAGTTGTCTTTTCTTGCACTTGATGTGTTTTCTCTTTTGGTTTGGTCTGTCCCTTTTATCTGCCTCTCTGTCCCTGGCTCTCAGTAGCTAGGTCTCCCAAGGGACTGTCAGTTCAGTATTTAGAAAGCCAGCATTTCCTATCGAATATTTATACAATATGCTGGATCAGATCTACTGAAACATTGTCCAGCTTACAGTAACTGCTGCCTTCCTTCCATTTAATCTTCTCTGGCCAACAGAAGAGGAGATGGGAAACGGGTTAGTCCCTCCAGAAATGAGCAATTTAGTGATTGCAGCGATTAATGCCAATTCAAAGAGTCAGCATGACATTTTTAAGATCCAGCCAAAATCTGCGTATTTATTCCTGTTAGTTTAATAGAATAAATAGTCTGATAGTACAGCTCAACAAAAGTGAAAAGGAAAAGGTTAATATTCAGATCATCTTGGGAGGCCTAAATTGTTTAGTAACAATTTAGAAGAAATTTGCTGCACAATATTTTCCATGTAAGCTTTATGACCTTATATATTATGATGATTTTGTGATTAAGTGATTTCTGTGAGACTCCAGTGACCACTAATATAAATAAGCTATAAATAAGCTAAAAGAATAAGCTATAATAACCAAATAAGTTATAAACTTACGGGTAAAGGTAAAGTCGTTTTATAAATTTAGGACTATGCCTTTTGTTTCAGAAAATACATTTTACATTTTCTGTTCAGTAAAAGCGCGGGGGGTATTGGCTGCAAACTTTTTAGTAGTTTAAGTATCATTAGCTATGTTTTTTTTTTTTTTTTAAGAAGAAATATTATATACCTTTTGGGTAGATGCAGTAGCACTTTACTTAGACAACCTGCTGCATAATCTTACATTTTTAGCTGTATGACTCATCAAAATGTAAATGCACCCTTACTCAGAAGTGCATATATTTCCCATACAGTGGGTTCAATGTGTGCGTGCGAACGTGTGTGCATGGGTGTGTGTTCCACATTTGAATTTATTACCGTCATCATCCTCTTGCCAGTAAGAAAATAATCATCTTCACCATTATCATCATCATCACCATCCATCATATTGCACATCAAACCCTCTGCACTCCTCTCTGTTTCCCGACTGTAGACTGTGCCCTCCAGTCACGTTGTTTGGTTTGAGTTGATCCTAATCAGCGTTGGCTTGGTGGGACCATTTGCTCAGCTACAAAATAAAACAAAATGAAAAAAAAGCAACTAAACAATACAAGCAAGGTGTTTTCTGTTGTTTGTGAAACACAGAAAGACTAAAACAGAAAAGGATGGAACGTGGACAGCGCACCGAGTTCCTGTTAACGAGTTTTGTCAGCTTATTTTTCATTCAAAGTCCCATTGTTTTCTGCCTTTTCCTGTCAAACACTTTTATCATTTTCATAAGACTGTCCATTACTTACAGCTTACTCTGTGTTTTGTGTATAGACAGAACTGTCCTGTGGATATATTGCTGATTTATAGACGGTGGCCACAGCAGGACACCAGCGGTTACTCCTGGCCGATTGCTGCCTCATTTAGATCAATTTTATAACCGTAATTTAGGAAGTAACTTTCTACCATATCCTCTTCCAAAGACGTCCACAATGGATACATACTTGTGTTCTACTTTCTAGCCACTCCTCTGACACAAATTGGAGGAGCTGGATTGAAAATCGACAACAAAAGTGAACTTTGTTTTAGAGTCTAAATGTCTTATTTCTTTAAGATGTTAATTCCTCCAGTGAATATCAATACGGTTTTCATGGGGCAGATGTTTGCTGTGCACTGTTCCCTTTGCGTCAGTGTGTCTCCTGTGTGTTTCTAAGTCTACGCACACGTGTCCCTCTCCTACTCAATGAACACCCATAGTTACTGTTGGCTAAATATTCAAAGGTTACTGTAATGTCAGACACATGCCAGAGGGGAGTGTGGAATACCACATTAACATAATCCATAGACGACTGTCCCATTTACAAACATTGTCGTGCCACGCTGATCACCACAGCACTGCAGGAGCACATGACTGCTCATCCTTCCGCTACCCTGCATGAGACTGGTGGAAGAAATACAAAAACAATGGAACACAGCAGATGGAAGGACAATGCCAAAGAAAATGACTGGTTGTCATTGGTACAAATTACGATGTTTGAACCTGAAACATTCCTCTGCTCCACCTGAGGCAGAGACTGGCAGCTTACATTGTTCTCAAAGCTAGAAGATACTGTTGTCTGACATACAGTACTGTTTTACACTGTGTAAACATTTCATTGGGTATAGACTTAATTTGGCAACAGTTTTATACAAATATTATTAACTTTCCTATGGAATTATATTTTTTTTCCTGATAAGAAGTTTTAGGATAATATTTTTCTTTTCAGATTCAGGCCAATGTTCAAATGGGAATTTGAGAATTGCTTTCCTGGGTATTTTATTACCAAAATAGACCCAATTTTCCAGTTTTTGTATTTGTTATTTTCTCAAGCAATGAGGGTATTTTTTCTGGCAGTAACTTGCTTTCTTTCAGGACCAATATTTAAAACACTGAGTGGTAATTAGATGTTTTATGGTAGCTGAGGCGGCTAACATGTTGCCCTCTCACCCGCTGGGGCTGGAGTCTGCGCTCACTATTGGAGTGATTGTTTTGATAATTATGTCTGCATAAGCTAGAGAAGTGGGTCTTTCTGCATTTTAGAAAATGCAATTTATTTACGGTTTGGTTTGACTATGTGCGTCTGCGCTTTCAGCATTGTTTTGAGGGATCTATTGTTTTCATTCCCATAACGGGTATTTTAATTAGTCTGTCTTTGGAAATTCCTTGTGTGTTGTGGTTGGTGTTGGACACTTCAGACTCCCTTAGCTCCCAGACATTTAAAAAAAAAAACTTTTTTTATACATTGGCCACATTCCAAAAAGCAGAGTCATGCGTGGAAACTTCTGCAAATTCACATTTTCCCATCTTTTTGAAAGCATAAACAACCCTTTCATCTCTCTCTGCTGTTCTGTATCTCCTCTCTTTTCCCCCCCTATTCTTTCTCTGTCTTTTCGATGCTAGTTGTGGGTGACCTTGGCTAGTGACTACAGTGCCTACTCATTAAGTAGTAAAGATGAATGTTTCCATTATAGCAGGGGGAAAAAAATGAGCGTGGCCAATTAGTGGTAATTAACAGCGGAGAGGGCGAGACACACTGGAGGGCACCCTGACCTGGACTCTTGAGGGGGCAGAGTGGTGCAGCAGGCATGTGTGTGGCAGAGACTTAGGTATACATGTGTAGAAAAGTATACACAAAGTAGACACATTTGTACATGAGCCTGTGTTTAGGAGGATTTAGGAGAGATTATTATAGGTGTATCTATTGATGAAATGGAAGGGTATTTTTCTGTGTGGGAGGGAAACAGTTATAACTGTATGATCAATGTATATGGGAATATATAGGGGTTGAGTAGGGATGTGAGTGTAATCAATGAAGGATTATGTGTGTGTGTATGTGTAATCAGTTGCATATTGAACGTTTTCATATGTAAATATAATTGGGTTTAGCTAGTTTTGGAGATGTTTAAGATGTTAATGTGCGTGTTACATGTAGGGTGGAGGTATAGAGCTTGGTGTGTATCATTTCAGACATTCCTATGTGGTGACAAATGGGAAAATCATAGGTGCATCCGGCATGTTTGATAATTTAGAGGTTATGGAGGTTGGTAACACCTCTCTTTTGACTTTTGACCCCTGATGTGATGTCACTCCCCCTTCCTCAGCCCTTTGGTGCGGCCAGGGAGCTTGTTAGGCAGAGGTCTAATAACAAAAGGCCCTGAAATGCCAAACCGATGTACTGTCTGCATTAATGAACATTTTGTGATGATTTTTATTTCTTAATTGGGGATTTTTTTCTGCTGATCTGCAGTATTTTAACATCTCAGCATCAAGGAGAAATTCAAGGTTGTTCACTGAGAGACTCTCTAACACTCCCTCTGTCTTCCTTTCTCTTTCTCAGGGGCTGATTTATTCACTCCGCCTTCCTGACTTTTTTATCAGTTCTTAGGTGAAATTGTCACAGCTGTGTAATCCCTTGGGTGCAACTAGCTACGACGGAAAGTGATGAGTGTGTGTTTGCAGTGGTATTGGCGGCAGGGCGTCTAAAGAGAAGGCAGGATTTCTGTGTTGGACACAGGTCTTGTGTCCTGGCAAGTCAATAAAGTGATGTTCGATACAGCAGGGAAACAAGGCTGTGCTGTCACTTTAAGAGACGTGTTAGAATTGGCAGTTAGTGAGAGAGAGCATTTGTAAAGGGTGAACATTTTTTAAGGTATTTTTCAAAGTGCTGGCAAAGTGCTCCTTTCAGGGCCCCTGAAATTGCAATGCCTGGTAAATGGATGGTTTTAGAAGTATACAATGTATTAGAAGTCAATTGTGCATGCGAGGGCCTATTTTCCATATCGCTAGTCAAACAAGTGTGTTACTGTGTGTGTGTCTGTATGTGTGTGGTCACACGCACATACACACAGACTGTGAAAGCTCCTGCTCTATCTATTCCCCTGTTGCTTCAGCATCTCTCAGCTGTGTCATGTGCAGGTTTGTCTGGTGGGATTTTGGGGGTGGGGGGGGGGGTTACTTGGTCTGAGAGTCATGGTGTACATCAAAAACCATTACCCATAATGGCCCCTTTCCTCACACACCGCATATGCATTCCCTTTCCTTCTTCTGACATTTATTTTATGACTGCTTACATATCAAATATTTAAATAAACAGAATCAGTGGCTTCAGCTGAGGTTTGCCTCGGGGTGATGGGGGGGGAGTTATGGAGGAAGGAAGGGGGTGGATGATGACATTCATTTCCGAAACGAGAAAAGAGAAAAAAACAGGGTTGGGTGGTGGAGGGTGGGGTGCTAGTGGTGTTTGGTGGGGTGCTAGTGGTGTTTGGTGGGATGAAAAGTAGCAGTGGCACAGGGGAAGAGGGAGAAAAAATGCTTCGCTGGGCTCCAATCAAAGCGGGTGGGGGACGGCGGCATGTTTTTTGCTTATGCCTGGCAGCAGCGGTGACATACGGTTGTGTATGCGCATGTGTGTAAGGTTATGAGTGTTTATGCGTGTATGCATGTTGTCGTGGGACTCATCCGTCAGCATTTCCTGGAGATCCGGGAGGACGTGGGAGAAGGCTCTTGTGGCTTGTAAAAAGCAGTCTGCTGTACTGAAGCAATATCAATTGCATGGCAGCCGCCATGGAGATCAGAGCCTAACACAGAGTAACAAAGGGTAAAAAACCAACAAGAAAGAAGCAAAGTGACGAAAGGTGGTGAAAAAAGAAAGATGATGATGATGATGAGAATATGAAGGATGATAAGAAGGAAGATTTACCTCGCTTCCATGGGAGATAAAGATTGAAAAATAGCGAATGAAGAGTGTTTTAAGGAGGAGGGAAAAAAAAGAAAGAGAAAGGTATGTATTTATGTATGTAGAGATGGAGCGGTCCTGGGGTGCAGGGGGGCAGTGGTGGAGTAGCTAGCATCGGTGGGAGGCCCATTACTGTCAGGCTAATCTTAAAATAATTAATTGCGAAGTCGACGCTTTTTAAAGAGTATTGTAATTGAATCCTAAATTAGGCTTGGGAAAGGGGACATGTCCTGCTTTGCTGCAAGTCTGTTCTCATTCTCCAGTCTCTCACACACAGACACACACACACACACACACACACACACACACACACACACACACACACACACAAACACACACACCATTGGGTCGTATGCGCAGGCGAGCACAAGGAAAAAAAAAAAGACAACAGGCAAAGGAAATGCTAATGAAATGCATATTTGGGGAGAAAGGGGCCATCTATAATTTAGCTGTGCTCTTTGAATGTGAATGATGTGTGTGCAAGGGCTGTGATTTATTTTTGTTGTGCAGAGGGATAATTCTGTCAGAGTAGGCTTTTATTCTTGTAAACAAATGTGAGGAAAAGAGGAGAATAAAAGTGGAGTAATAAAGTAAACAGAATAGTATGAATACGTTTAGCTGCTGGCATGAATAATTTGTATAGGGGACAGAGGAGTTTGATGAAAAAGAGATGACAGATATGAGAGCCATAATATTGTGTGGAGAAATTTTGGTTTGGTTTCCAATTTACTATTTTCTGCCATTTGTTTTCTTTTTTTTGTTTGTTTGTTTTTTTTCTCACAGATTAGTATTGAGTATTTTTTTCTTTCCCACACCCACGCAAGTAGGTAGAGCATAGCCTTCACAGACACATGCACACACCCAACATGCACCTTCTAACCCCTTAAATCCTCTATGGTGCACTTGTACAAGCCTCTATACCAAGGCCCTGTTAAAAATGAGCAGCTCAGTGTGCTTTCACTTATACACACTGCTGCCCACATGGCTCTTCCTGAATGACCCCTACAAAACTGTAGGGTATAGAACTTTCTACGTCAAAGCTCTGGGAAAAGGGTCTGCCCGCCATAAACATAGGCCCTGCCTCATAACTCAGGCGGGAGTAGGAGAGGAACCATGGCACAGGGCGTGGGGTCGGTGAGACAGATCTGCAAGGCAATAATGCAAAGTAAGCAGTCAATAAGTAGAGACACTGGGTTCATGTGCCAAGGTATACAAGCTCGTATTTCTATCTATACTTCTAAAACCTTCTGTCGCTAGATCTCATGAGCACATAAAAGAGTTCCAATCAGTCATATGGCTTCAAGTATTTTCTGTTAAGCTGCATCATAGCTCAATTTCATGTCCACAAACTCCCAGGAACCAGTCTAACCACTCGTGGCCAATGCCATGCATCTCAGTGTACTGCACTGTGAGATCTGGGTTCAGCTTTATTGTCAACTGTATTAAAACTGTAGTCAGAATTGAAATACAATGATATTCTTTAGCTCTGGAACAACAATCAGGCTGCATCTGTATGACAAATCAAACGTTTCTCATGCTATTTTCCAAATGTTTGAAACCTATTCAACTTTTATTTGGCTGAGATCTGACAGCTATAAACTTGGCTCAGAACATCCCATTTTCTCCTGGCTGGCTGGGATGAATAACAGCAGAGAGGACAATATTGTGGTCTAGCTGAGCACGGCTGACTCTTCTGTCTCTGTGATCCCTCTATCAATAAGGAACACAAGCCTGTCAGAAGGCCTGCCAACTGTCTGGCTGTCCACGCAGCCTGCTCTCTACGCAACATCTGGACACAGATGGTACACACTGATCACACACTCACTTACACACAGACACTTGTGCACGCGTGTGTACACACACGTACACAAAGCTTATTCACATGTTTTTCTGATACTTGCAGACATTCATAGACAGAAATGCCGTTCATTTACAGTTACCTAATAAACTGGTGTGTGTGTTACACACACTACAGCCATAATTAACTCACATATGATTTTTAACTCACATATGATAATAGTTTTTACTCACGTGGTCTGTAATCACATACGCTGCCTTACATGAGCGCTGGGATACACACACACACACACACAAACACACACACACAAGCACACACACACACCTTTATTTCACAGAATTGGGCACATGGTTTCATCTGTATGTTGCAGCCAAAGATCTGCTGACGCCCCTGGGAAATATTTGCACTCCTTTAATATGTCTGGCATAAAATAAAAACCTGAACATCAAAGGTCGGTCAAGGGTCCACGTGTAAAACAACTCATGATCATGGTACTTACATACACACAGTGGCTTCCCCTGTTCAACCCAATACAGAATTCTTTCAATATAAGAATTAATTATTGCTTAATTTTCTTTTTTCATGGAACAAAAACCTGAGGCTGATGAAAACACATAGATAAAAAAGAATTTCCAGAAGATGTGAATAGACAGTCATTGTCTGCGTGATCATATCCAAATCCAATTACGATCCATTAATTGCAAATATCACTCAATTTTCTTGGTTTATATTCTATTCATATGGTCTGGCACAGTCCACTGTGAACATAGCTGCCCTGAGGCTTAGCAATAATGGGAGTGAATGGTGGAGTTCAGTGTGAGTCAGAGGTGTGTATATGCAGTCAGGCCATGCATCAGGGCTCCCACAGGCCTGGAGCCTCTCATTGATCGACCTAGCTCCCCCACCTCATGTTTCTAGCCAGCTTCAGTGATTGATTCCCAGTCAGGGCCCAGGAGATGGGAGGCCTGGCCCGTGCTCATAGAGCCTGGGGCCTCCCAGAGGGTGACCTGGAGGGGCTCTGTTGGGGGTGGGGACACAATTCCAAGGCCCCTAGCCAAAGTTCAGAGTGTATCTTCGTGGAAGCCTTCCCAGCGGGATGGAAGAGTGGAGGCCCACATTCATTACAGGAGGAAATTAAGGTTGGGAGGGGGGGGTAGGGAGGCAGAACACTACCTTAACATGCTGTTACAGAATCTGTCATAGTCATGCTCAGACTCATACAGTCCTATTACTACTGAAAGCTGAAATACATTTCTGACTCCATTTAGAATGTTCGGGAGTTTCACCTGCTGTGTTCCTATCCACACTAAAAATCACTGCTGTTGTGCATCAACAGGCCTCTCTCCATGTCACTTTACGACAGTTGAGTAGAGGGAAAAAAATAATATGAAAATCTATTTTTTTCTAATTAACTTTGTAAGTTTCCCGCTGAGCTATCAGCTACCTTGTGAGTTGTGTCAAGTCCGATAATTAAATCAATTTAGTTCAAATTGTTTCAGGTGACTTTTAATGAGTATCTAATATGCGCCTGCGGCAGGAAGGTCAGGATATCTGTTATTTGTGTTTTTGTATTTCTTTTGTAAGTGATGCATCACCCCCAAGAGAAATATGGATAGCTCCACCCTGGAGGACTGGGCAGTGCTCCAAAACAAACAGCCTGGATGTAAATCCTCGTTTTTAGTGGGGAGTCTCTTTAACGGCACCACAGGGGGTGACCTAATTTGACAACTTACTTTGTATAGATATAGCACATTTGCTATCTATTAATTCCTCAGTCAAAGACATTTTTATTGGATACTACACCTGTTTCCAGGAGCATTATATCAAGAAGAAAAGTCTAAATGAGAGTGATAATGAGGGAGGACGGTGGTCTTGGTTTGGAAGGGGCTTTTACCTTTATAACTTACTCTGATGCCTCTCCTTCGATGGCCAGCATCCCAGTCTGAAGAGCTTGTTAAACTTTGCCTTACAGGGAAGACTAATGGATGCCAGTGAAAGCCCCCTCAGGACCCTTTAGCATTGTTTCTGTTGGCCTGCTCACTTAGTATTCACTTATGTATTTTCACCCTACTCTGAGTACAATATCATGAATAACATAGCTATTTCATAAACACACTTGGTGATATGGGACCTCGTTCATAATTATCCAAGCTGTAGAAACACAATTCTTCACCAATATCATTCCATTAACAAAGGTGGTGATGTCCTTGAATAAAGGGGGAATCTGTCCAGCATATTTAACACCAGCATTTTGACTTAGCTCCCGGAGACGTGGGAAGTAAAAGGGCAGTGCATTTACTCAAATAGCTTGTTTTTCTTCTTTGAGGCAGATGAACTTATTGTTATTTTCCTCCCTCCTGCCCCTTTTTTCTCTCTTTCATTTGGTTGTGTAACAAAATCTCTCCATGGGGTTCTGTGGGCTGGGGAACTTAGAGAGGACACATTCCACTCGCTCCACCACAGCCCTTAGATAAAATGTGCTTCTTTGCCGGCCCTCCTCAGTCACAGGGTCGCAGCAGGGAGGAAGCACACAGGACTGAGAGACAAGAAAAGACTGGAAATGTAGCAAGGCTTTCATTCCTTTATATCAGTAAGAGAATCTATGAAAATAAGCAAGTGGCACGGCCAGAGCCACCCTTTATTTGTGTATTCCACATGGTCTTACGTAAATGCTTCTTAAAGGAGTCCTACCCACTGAAAAACTCTTTCGGGGGAAACAGTGCTATCTAATGTCAGATTTAAACACATAGGCTCAGCACATTTAAAATGGTCAACATGTTAGAAGAGAAGAGAATGAAAAGAATGTAGATCTTAACCACCACAAAATGCCCCCTTGGAAAAGCTTTTTGCAATATCTAGAATCTGTATGCTTGTTTTTTATCCAATAGTCTACCCTGCTCATTATACAATGAAAATTGGAAGGAATGGGATTCAGTTTGGAAAAGTGCAACTTAGCAGGAGATTTGACTGGTAAACTTGCGGCCTGTGTTCTTACATACATGTTTTTTTCCACTGTTTGCAGACAATTGCATTTTTTTTTTGTTTTCATTCTCTAATGGCATGTTGCCAGCATGGCAGCCACATCTTGGTTTGTCATTGAGTTTTTTTCCCTCCTTTTTTTTTGTCCCTGCTGCTTCTTTAGCTTTCAGTGTCATCAAAGGAAAAGGGCTCCAGCGACCTTACGACCTCAATCTCACTTGAGACAGATGAAGCAGCCTCACTCCCTCTCCCTCCTCGCTCCTTTCTCCCCTCTACTCCTCTATCCTCCCCCTCACCTCTCCTAATGACATTTTTGTGCTGGCCGTGACCAAACGAACACTTAGCTACTTTTCCTAATGCACATGAGAGGGGCTTAGCAGGTGTATACAAATATACACTTCTATATAATGAAGGTTTAGACAGTGACTGTATGAACATGACTGTAGTTGTTCATCAAGGAGTCATGTTTATTGTGTAATAAAGGTTATGGTACTGATAGCAATAAATGCAGCTTTCAGTGCAGACTATTACATTTTTTATCTATCTATCTATCCATCTATGTCTGTCTATGACTCTCTTTTTGGCATAGATACACTGTCAGTCTCTCCAGGGTGTACCCCACCTCTCGCCCAATGACAGCTGGGATATGCTCCAGCCCCCCCTCAAGCAAACTTAATAAGCAGTTACAAGACAATGGATGGATATATATGTGAAGAGTGACTGTACACACATACATAATATATGGTTGGTCTTGCATTTATAAACTTTGTTAAAATTCAATCAGGGTTTTGTTAAAAAAAAAATAGCGTAGTGTGAGTGTGTTCCCGGGCACCTCAATGTATATGTGTTTGTGTGTCTGTGTCATAAATGTCTGATCACCAGCTCTGAGGAAAACGAAGAAGAGAGAACAATTATGTGCATTGCACCAAACACAAAAGAACATTGGTCGGCTGCGTAAAAACAGCCTGTTATCTTGCTTCTCTCTGTCTGCTTTTCTTTCTCAATTCACAGCATCATTGCCAGACATACACTGTGTATGTATACATTTCCCCTGTCTCCTCTATGACTGTGAGTGCCTGCACCTTCTCTCCTCACTTAATTTCATGCTTCTCATTGCTAGCCAGGCTTCATGCCTAGCTGCCTGTGCCATCCAGGCAAACTGGGCTGAAGAAGGCAATTTGGCTCTACCCAGCTCCCCATAGACCAGTGCTCCTCTTCACACTGTCATTCGTTACGAGACTTTTCACTAACAAGGCACGCGTGCTGAGATAGAGGATGAGATTGTGTTTCAAGACATAATTTACTGAATTTGATCATCTTAGTGATGCAGCAGTCACATGAGAACAGCACTATGGACACAGCCAGGCTACTTCACCAAACACTTATAGAGTGAGTTCTGCTTCTGGAATGGGAGAAGTTATAAAATAAAAAAAGATCTGTCAAGGCTAAGTGTTTTGCTGTTGGTAGTTAGTATTGAGTTAACATGCTGTGAATCCATGTGGAATAAAGTGAGGAACTGATACTAAACAGTAATCTATTCCTTATGAAAGCCGGGCAGGGATGAGTTAACAGTGCACTGCTCCTCTCTCCGCTTGATGACATCAGTATTGTCTCTGCATCCATGAAATTAATTTTTCTAATCTTAGTCAGCAGGAGCGGGGGAATTTGCACACATTAATATGGAACTCGATCTGTACTCGCCCACTGCTGCAGTCTCTCTTCTCCTCTTTCTCCCTCTTCTTTTCCTCCTCTCTCATCTTTTCTCTTTCCATCCCTTTCTGTTTTTATTTTTTTAGCTTGAAACCCAAAGCCTAAATGCATAAGGTTTCAAGCCTGTAGCATAGCTTTGTTCTGGAGGCCGTGGCATCACTGGGCCGCACAGTATAATGCGAATAGGAGAGTGCTGTGCTGCATAGTATAATAAATAACATAAAAGACGGCTGATTGTCCCAGCAGACCAGCCGGCTCTCGCTGCAGCATGTTGATTCTCCAGAGACAGACGGCACAGAGGATATAGAGGATCCGCTGACAATAATTATCCTTATTTGTTTCTCCTCACAAATACACACATGCTAAAATGGTTTTATTACACGGGAATAAAATCTGGCATTCAGCAGTAGTTCCCCCAAGAAAAAGAGTAGATAATCAATACCAAAAAGGCATCTTGGGGCTAATTTTCATATGCAATCAGGTTTGATGCGTCTTTTGAAGGTGATATTCAAAACAATTGTCACATGGCACTAATTTGCAGAAAGTGAATGCCAAATAGGCATTTATGCGTAATAACTGAAAAATATTAATTCTGTTCTTTTTGCACATCACACAAAAGACCGAAAGACTATCCAAGCAAATAGGTACATTTTGGTGTAGAGCACCAATACTTACTGTTACCTTTTGACACAGGAAAAATCTGATGTTAAAGCACCTGGTGATATAAGGCATCATAATGGTTTAGTAAATTGCTCTTTGGAGGTTTAAAAATTTCTGAAGTACCAGTTGCCTAGTACAGCTGTTTGTTTCTCATATAACATATGAAGGCTTTTTTGTGATACAGTGTGGATTGTATGAAGGGCGTCATCCTGTTTAAGTTAGATGTTTGTGGAAAGACTGTTGTTCTGGTCAATGCAAAATTTCACTGCATTGTTATTACACCTGCTAAGTGCGTGAGTCACTATTTCCTGTGTGTGTGTGTGTGTGTGTGCGCGCATGTGGATTGTAAATAACTGAAATGATGGGCTCATGTAGACAGGTGCTGATTTGGTCATCTAGAGTGAAGGACAAGGGTAGCAATAGCCATGATAGTGTGTAAGTCAGTGTGTACGTGTCAGCTCTGCTCCAACATGTTCATTCACCATGGCTGATGAATTACATTTTTTTTAAATAATTCCTGCATCCCAAATGAAATTGGAACAATAACCATTTACACCAATATTGTTTTATGTTTGTTTGATCCCAGTGTGCGTCTCATAATCCGCATATCTGAGCCTTTTGTGTAGAGCAGTTTGTCTCTTTCTGATTAACAACTTAGCACATTAAAGTGAGGAGTAAAATCATTTTCGCTACATAAAAATGTTGTCGATTGAGCTCAGAAAAGCAATTTAGCAGGTTTCACCCCACAGTAATTTCACCCATGTTCTGTTTTAATGGCTTTGTTTTGCAAAAAAGAAAAAAAAAGCTCACAAGAGTCAGAACGCTGGAGAAGAGTTCATAAATTGAATTTTAAATTTAGCAGTTGAATTAGTATTGTCTCCCATGCCTCCTCCCCTTCCTCCATTGAATGGCATGCCCAGATGAACAAAAGTGAAAAACACATTTGAAGAAAAGAAAAAACAATTTCTGTGTATTCCCTCTAGTTTTTTATCTGCTGTCCCTCCTGGCACAAACACGATTCACTTCGTGTCATATTCATAATTTTTTTTCTAAGTACAGCCATTTCTCTGAGGGAAGAAAAAAATAATGTTTCAATTTGTCAAGAATTGTCGTTGTTTTTTCATTTTTTATTTTTATTTTTTTTTTAGCTGCCTGGTAGAATGAGGGAAATGGTGGGCATATCTCTAGGAAAAAGCTACAGTGGGCTGAAATCTCATTTAGTGGAACTTGTCATGAGAACAGATATGAGACTCTGTTTGGGGAAGAGGGGAATCATTTTTTTTGCCTCTGTGGACATGTGTGGATAATGTCGTGTGGAAGATGGACCAATGTATCAAATAGCTCTATATTATTTTATTGCAGCTGTTTTATTTAACAGTTCTACACAAGTGTGTGAGATTGAGACGAGAGATCCACAGTGAGAGCCAGTGCAAGACTCTAATGCTTATACACATTTTTGTACATGTGTGCTTGCATGTATGTGTTTAATTGAGCTTCCACTTCTCAACTACTGAGACCCTCAAGTTCTTTTCTGTGTCCAGCGCCTTTCTAAGTGCAGCAGTTTGAGCAGCCGAAGGGATTTACTCGTGTTGCGCTCAGCATTTTTGGGAAACGGAGGACCTCTTGAAATGGATTGGTGAACTGCATGAAGATGGGGAGGGTGTGTGTGTGTCCCATATCACGAGTGGCACAACGCCTTGGTTTTTAGGAAACAGGTCGCCCTTTTACTGCAGATATAGCTCAGTGGACCCTTATGTGTGTGCTGTGGGTGTATGGACATTTGAATGAGCCACATGTTGAGCTTTGTGTTCAGCCATCAGTATTTAAAAATGACATTCAATTTTGGAAGTATAAACAATGTTTTACTTATTAGCAGTTTCATGCATCGATGAAAATGCAGAGTATAGTCTATTAGCAGGACTACCAGAATCCATTAACATACAAATGTCAAAATGGAATTTTTCGTAACTTAGACACTTAAAATCCTGGTGATGCTGCCCTGTGGAGGAGAACCCCTTTTCTTCACATGTGCAGAACACTTCCAATGCTGTGAATAACTTCTAGACCCCTAAGAGTACTCAGCTCTCTCTCCCTCTGTCTCTCTCTCTTTGTTTTTTTTTCTCCATCTCTCTCCCTACCCAAACACTTTGTTCTCTCTCCAACTACTTCATGCACATGCCTCAGTAGAAAAAAAAACACTTTAAAACTAGAGCGCTGTAACCGTCCACACGTAACCTGCTGAATAAAGTGCTCCCATCCCCTGACATGTCTTCTTGATATTAGCCTGGCAATATGAAGCAGCAGCAATTTCTACTCTACACTAGACGAGGTGATATTGAGCTGGGGAGAAGATAGGGAACTGAGGAGGGAGCCTGTGGTGATGGTGGTCGTGGAGGAGGAGGAGGAGAGAGCTGAGAGTGGTTAGTTGGAGATGAGAGCGGAGAAGTGAAAGTGTGTGTGCAAGAAACAGTAAGAACCAAATGTCATAAATCACATATGATCCAACACAGCGGAGACAAAAGTGAGAAAGCAAAAGAGGAGAGAGGGAAGATACACGAACTCCACATTATCTGCTCACCAGACAGACAAACACACTGCTGTGGGTGACGGATTAGCATTAGCTTTATGCACTGTGCCAGAATTTTCCAATGCTTCCCTGAGACCCTGAACCACCCCTGTACAGTATTTCTGAAGTACTTAAAATGGAATAAATCACCCTTGACACTTTCTCATTTTCCTCTATGAATTTTTTTTGTATGTTCATATTAGAAGCTACTGTGGCTCCTAAAGCGTGTCTTTGGAGAGCATGTATTTTGACTGCTCGATTTCCCTGAATAACCTCCTGGGATTCAAACTTCCATTCATCCATTATATTTACTGCTTATTCTGGTAAGGGTCACACAAGTGGGTCCCAGTTGTCATTGAGCTTGAGACAGGGCTCTCTCTAGACTATCTAATGACTGAAAAACTTGCAAACCTGAAATGTCTCGTCATAGTTTTAATGAAAACTTCAGACCCAATACTCAGTCCACATCTGTTCTCTTATTTAAACGTATAAGAGCATGTACAGTTACAATCACTGTTCCTCCGATTTGCAGTAAGTAACAACATATTAAATGAGAAGTGAGCGCAGTACCGTGATTATTGGCATCATTGGGCTGTGGTTGTGGGAACAAGGCCATAGAATTTTTATTGCTATTGCTTCCAATTGCTTCAAACAACATTTACAACTCTTCTAAATCCGTTTCAGACATTAAAACAGGGATACAAGCTTAAGGCTTTAATTAAATCATTTTATTTTGGCGCTCCTCCAGCAAATCTAGCTTTTCTTACTTAAATCCATTTGTAGACGATAATTTCACTTGCTGTGCAATTATAAAATATATCAGTGTGGACTGTGGTTATCTACGTGCAATTCTGTCAGGGATTCCAAGTTGGCAGATGCTGTACAAATTCATTTGAACACCTGTCATTCAATCACAATGCAAATTCTTAAAAAAATGCTGCTGATATATCATTAATCTCTCTTGTTATTCTGTAGGTGTCGTCCATGGACTTCATGGCTATGAAGCGCTCCCAGCTGTATGGCATGGCCAACAACCCCTACTCCACTCCACAGCAGCCAGGGGGTGGACCTTATCCCCCCAGCCAGCCATACACATCGCCTCCCCCGCACAGATTTTCAATGGGCATGCAAGGGAGGGGACAAATGGGCATAAGCGGAATGCAGTACCCTCAACAGCAGGTATGCCAACAAATCCAAACACTGCATCTGCATCATATGTGTGTGTGCCCAGCAGACAGACAAACACACTGTGAGCCTAAAACACCAGGCAGCACATCTCGTACACCTCTGAAGTTTAATTTACAGCCTAAACTAAAGTGATAGAAAGCAAGTTGAAAATTGGTGAAGTCGCCCTTTAACCTCCCACTGAAGTTAGATGAGTTTGATGCTGTGTGTTTGTCTGTGTGTGTGTGTCTGTGTGTGTGTGTGTGTGTGTATGTGTGTGTGTGTTAAGAATGTAAATTTTTTTTTCCTTAAATGTTAGAGCACTTGTATGCTTGTTTATATATTTCTGTGTATGCTTTTGCATGCATGTGTATGTGCATGCCTGTTTTGTATGTCCCAAGATGCATCAAGGTGCATTTGTGTGAAAGCTCTCCGTGTAGTAAACTTACAGTCAACTTACCTCACATTCTTGGGTGAAACACAATAGGTCTGTGTTGGAGACAATAGTATTTCTGTCAGCTTTATTGAGTCTTAAGTTAATCCCATTTGGACTGGAAGTGTGTGTGACATAGAGAGAGGGAAATAATGTATGTATGTGTATTAGCTTTTGTATACCATATATAAATGTGCCTGTTTCCATGTTTGACGTGCGTGGCCCACATTTCTGGCAGAGACCAAACTTCTTCTGTGTGCATGTGTGGATCTGTGTAATTTGTAGTGAAAGGACAGTGCTGAGTGGCACAGCAAGAGAGGGGGGAGCACAGTGTCCCCTGCTGTCACTGCCTGCTATATTTAGTCAGCCTGGACTGTTGGTCTGGATTTGGAAACTTCTCAGTGGGGCTAGCAGGCTTCCACACATAGCAAGACCATAGAGTGAAAAATGGAGAGTGAAGGAGAGAAACACAGATGGGCTGACAGACAGACGTCCTACACGTTTCCTACAAATATTGTACAAATAGTCATACATGCAGGAACAGATGAATTTGGTGTATAATGCTCATATATTTGATTAATATCAGGAAAAACTAGTAATGTTGTATTGTTACAGCATAGAATATATTATAGCAATGAGAAAATATGCTTATTGCATCTGCCTTCATTACAACACAGAAACCAATAATAATAATACATTTGTTAAACAGTTCTTCTTATGCTAAACCCTTATTACGCTATACATTACTTTATCATACATTGTTATGTTTTGTCTCAGTAGTCACACTATGTGCTGTAGTTGCAACAGGGTGGCTTCTGACTTTTTTGTTCAAGCTTCTGACGCATCTTGATGATGTCAACAGACTCCAAAAATGAGCATTAGTAAGCCTGCTCAGATGGGAGTTGCAATATGAAATGCATACAGTTGGACGGCTGTAGCTCAGTTGGTAAGGCAGTTGTCCACGGACCACAGGGTCAGTGGTGTGATCCCTGGTCCTGAAAATATGTCGAAGTATCTGTGGGCAAGACACTGAAACCCTAACAGCCCATTCCATTCCCAGCCGTGCAGTGCCAGTCCAAGCCCAGTAGAAATTGGGGAGGGTTGCATCAGGAAGGGCATTGGGCGTAAAGTCTGTGCCAAATCAGCATGCGGACAGTGATCCGCTGTGGCGACCCTGAACTCACAGGATAAACCGAAAGGACCAAAAAAAAAACAGTTGGCAGTGTGTATATGTGAAGACAAGCTGTGCATAGAGAGGGATGTTAAGGTATCATGCCATACAGTCTATCATACATACAAAAATACATTCTTGGTACTGTTTTGTGATGAAATCCCCTGGCGTATTACATAGGGGAGGCTGAGCGTCAGGGTAGCAATCACAGCGCAGCACTATGGAACGTAATTAGTTCAAATAGAATTAGTTGTTCGCTCTGGCTATAGCCATGGGAACTGTGCTTCTAAAGTTTCTAATTATCTGGCTCTGGCTTTAAAAGCAGCACCACTGCACTGCCTATCTGCAGCCGGTGAAATCTAGCTCACAGTAATGAGTTCAGAGGAGGAGGTTTAATTCCACACTCTCAGATGAGCACAATGAACCTCACCTACAGAAAAATGGTCTGGGGTAAGATCATGGAGTAAGGGGGTTGAGAGGTTAACAATGAATGCATCAGATGTGCACTTTAAAATAAACTGTACATGTAATCTTAAAGGGGATGTTAATTATATATCAAACATATGCACCAGAAAAAGTTCGCCTGTGTCTGTTGGAGCTGAAATCAGCCACCCCACCCTCTGTCTTAACCTCTGATGTTGCAAAACTGTCCCAGGATCAGCTGTAAAGAACCATCTCACCATTTCGAATGTGGTGGCTTCACCAAGAGGGATTGTAGGTGATGTAAGACGCAGCACGCACAATCTCCCATAATGTGTTGCGCTTCAGAGCTGAGACCTCAGCTTGTCACAGCCAAGCAAACTGGGGTGTTGCCAGGCAACATGACGTCAACAATGTTATGTGTGTACGTCTTTATCTGTGATTTCTCTTCAGGACTGAGCGACTGTATGTGTGAGTGTGTGTATGCTTATGTGAGCAGGGTGTTTTAGCAGATGAACAAAAGGACCTCTTTGACTGCCTTTCATTATTGTGATTAAATCCTGCAAAATGAAAGGGCAACTTCACCAATTTTCAACTTGCTTTTCATGGGTTTACTTTAGAGTGTAAATGTACATTCATGTTTTTAAACTTCCTCTGACTTCCCTATAGTAAAGTATTTGTCTGCTTCAAAAAAAGCAGACAGAAAACTCCTCCAGATGAGATCACCGGAGGGGTTTTTCATCATTAGGAGTTCAGATGATGTCATCTTGTGGGGTTTTGGAAAAGCAGGTTGACCATGATTACAAACTCCATAGTGTGAGCAACAAGATGACATAATCTGAATTGAAGCTTCCACCAAGTGAAGTGTCATCAGGAGGCATTTTTCAGCTAGAAGAAGAGAGATATTTTGTTATAGTGAAGTCAATGGTAAATTTAATGGCATTTATGTACATGTACTACCCAAACTAGAACTAAAAGAAGCAAGTTCAAAATCAGTGAAGGCATCCTTTAAGCCCCCCTGATATAAAATAAGAAATCCCCAGCAATACATACATGTTAGCACACTCACAAGTATTGAATATGTGAAGCCCCTCAAGTTAGACTCACTATAGCACCACTTTAATATTTGTAACAGCTTGGATATGTGTTATAGTTGCTCCTACCTTTACGCTGGTTACACCTGATTAGATTCCAGCTCTGCTTATGTTAATTGAAGGGTCAATTCACCCAAATTACAAAATCACTGAGGTTTTTTATATCTAAACTTACCTTTTGGCAGCACAGTGATTAGTGCTTTACACAGCTAGAAGGTCCCTGGTTTGAATCCCCATCTGGTTGTAGCCTTTCCGTCTGGCATGTTCTCCCCATGCTTTCAAGGGTCTCCTCCAGGTACTCTGGTTTCCTTCCACAGTCCAAAGACATGCGTATTAGATTTAGTGGTGACTCTAAATTTAAAGTAGTTAATGTAAGTGTGAATGCTTGACTATCTGTGTGTGTGTCTCTCTGTGTTGGCCCTGAGATAATGTGGTAACTTCTCCAGGGTACCCCTGCCTCTTACCCAGTGACAGCTGGGATAGGCTCCAGCCCCTCCGCAACCCTAAACTGAATAAGCAGTTACAGATAATGGATGGATGGATAATTATCTTTGGCCATGTTTTGAGATATCGCTCTTTCTGAGACCACCCCATTACAATGGGGGTTAATGGTACATAGCATTTAGAGCTCAGACAATGACCATAAACCATAATGTCAGCAGTTCAAATCCAGACAGGAACTTTGTTGGATCTCTTCTTTCTTTTTTCCTTATTGCTCTCAAGTAAAGGCATAATGGTGGTTTTTAATCAAGTTCGAAGTTAGAGCTAGTTTATCATAAAACCAGCTAGTTTATCATACCAATACCAGTTCTAGCAATACAATTATACATAACAATGCACTTCACTGTATTTTGGAAACAAAAAGGCTGTAGCAACATATCCATTGATAGAAAGTTAAACAGTGCTATGTGTATGAATTGTTTAATAAGACACAAAAAAGACATAAGTGTTAATAACGCTGTATTACTACAGCTTTTTTCTACGGACAAATGGAGCAATAATATTGGATTTTTAGGTCAGGGTTGCCCCGGTGTGTCCGACTTTAGCGGGCCTTGCAGGTGAAATTTCCACCTGAGAACCCTTTTAACTTCTGAGTACAAAATGCACCATAAATGCACCTAAACATAATAACAAAATGAAAATGTTGAAAAGCTTTGATAGTGAGGTCTGTGGAGTATCCAGTGTAAAAAAGACAATATCACCACAAACAAAAGTGTTTTTACCTATATTGTATTGGAGCCGGTGCAGTAAAAAAAATACAACTATATATATGCCAAATAAGCTTTGAAAATATGTGTTTTTTGTGTGTCTGTGTGTATGTGGGTACTTTGTATATACCTGGAGATCATGTCAACTCACCCAAGTCATTATTTCTCTTTATTTGTTTTTCAGTTTCTAATATACATTTACATTTTACATTTACATTTAGTCATTTAGCAGAGGCTTTTATCCAAAGCGACTTACAAGTGAGGTACAAGCCAGCAAAAATCTACGTCATAGAGAAAACATAAATATAAAAACAATATAAAGTTGTCTTTAAATGCAATGCACATTTACACACATTTACAAACAGACACAGATATAACGTGCATAATTTAAAAGGGCTGTGCATAAAATGTACAGTAGTCAAAACAAGAACCTATAAAGAATTCTTCTATAATTCATGTAAATACACTTACTGAACTATTACTGAATTCTGTTTGTTTAATTTGGACGGGTTATTGGTGTGCATCTGAACGTTGCCACTGTATCTGTGTAACCCAGAGGCTATAGCTGACCCTTTAGACCAGTTGGAGTCATTGATTCTTGGGAACCATGTTTACCTGCTCAGGCCCTCAAGCTCAATGTCTGAAGCTCACTCTTCTACATACACACACACACACATACATACACTTGTACTGACAGTTTCCAGTATATCAATGCGCACGCCGATGTGATTGTACATGCACTCACACACGTGCTCTGTCAGCACTATGCCTCACTACCAATTAAGTACTCTGCCCATGGCCTCCTTTTGTTAATCCAGCCATTGGAGGCAAACACAGACACCGTTCTCGCAGCTGATGTCTCAGAGAGAAAGAAAATCAGCCACTTCAATTAGCCTCCAGCAAATAAGCCTACAACTTAGATTAGGTGTGGTTAGCATGCTGCATCTGTATGGATGTTTGAATGTACCAGGAGAGGTCAGAGAGGTATGTGTGTGTGTGTGTGTGTGTGTGTGTGTGTGTAGAAGAGGGAGCCAGAACAAACATATAGTAAAAGAGAACGAAGCACGATAAGGAGGCGGATGTCTTGGGCATGACAGACCACACGAGAAAAGCGTCTATTTGCGAAGTGGAATGAAGTTGAAAGCATGACAAAAGAAGAAGAATAACAGTGCCACCAATTCTGAGCGTAATTTCCTGTGATGTCAAAGTTGGCAGACAGAGAGGAAAAGGAATTTGAAGGAAACATTAGTGTTTGATGTGAAAAAGAGGGGAGAAGTGATCGAGTGGTAGAAAGAACAGGAGAAAAAAAGATACCCTGGGAAATGAAAAAGAGAGAGTGGGAGAAAAAGGAAGGTGCACATGTATGCTGGTGTGGAGGGGGGTGAATGTGTCAACGACTCAGGCAGAAACCATTACCAGTGTTGGCTGTTTGTTCCTTACACACTGGGCCAACTTAATAAAAACCAAGCATTTAAAGTCAAGTGGAAATGTGGCTGACCTGCTGCCTGTTCAGTCCATACAAACCACAACACCTCCTCAAAAGCACTTCACAGTTTTGTATACCTTGCATCAAGTCCCATTCTCTTTTCAAAGATTAGTTTTGAGGCATAATCTTTATTCAATAGTTATCAGTGGTAAAAAAATAAAGAGACCTATTGCATCTGTGTTTTATTTTCTATAAAATAGCGTCTGAATTCAATTAAATTGGAAACACCTGTGTGCAATTTTAAATGCTAACCAACATTTCAAAATGTTTATTCTGGATTTGTATTCACCTAATCAGTTGTGTGTCCCAAAACAACATGTTTTACAGTGGTGAAAATGGCTGAAACCACTAAATTAAAAGGAGCGTGAAACAATTGTCAGCTAAGTATTTTGTAACATTTTGAAATTAACCTTTCGCCAATAATTTTATTTTCATTATTCATTATTTATTTAATTATTCATAATTACAGTTATTATTCATTACAAGCAGTATATTATATTTAAAATGATCCCTTTTCAGGGATATTCTGATATTGTGTATGCTGTTTGATGGCCACACTGTCATGGCTTATTGCGACCTTTTAAATGTATGTATGTTTTTAAATGTAACTGTTTCTTGTGAAAGTTCATTAGAGAATTCTACAAGAGATCAGTATCAGTCACTGATTTTAATGAAGCTTTCTATTTTGTATTTTTGTAAACATCTCAAAAATAAGTGTAAGCTTAACTAATCTAACTGTTGCCTAACTTTTACAGCTTTATGAAAAGCAGGGGTGCTGAAAGTTTTGCCAGTTTAGCTTAAACACACAAAATACTGGTGTGCAGTATTTTGTCCACAGATGCCTAATTGGGGGGGGATCAATACATCTATTCTATTTCTATCTATTTCTATCAAAATTGAGGACATAAAGTGTTATTTAATAATTATGTGTAAGGCCTTTGTGTTCTCTCTTTAGTGTAAAGAGTTATTGCACTTATTGATATAGCGATAAGAACATATAACAAAGGAAAAGGGAGTATCAAAGAATACTGGGAAAGAGAGTGTTGGAAGAACTTAGGGGTCTACAGTAGTTAGCAAACAGTAACGGTTTTCCTTTTAGTGACTTGCAGAAAAGTAATTCCCAGCAGTTCCTATTTTACCCTGAGGCTACTGTTTTAACTAAAAGTAAAATTTTAAGAACCACATGTAAACACAGGTCATCTGGCCAAACCCAGAACTGACTTGTCATAGCACATGTGCTACAATGGCTTTGTTTAATTCAAATATACCAAGTCACTTTGACATGGTACAAGGACTAATGCACTTAAGTGGAATACAGTGAGGACTACTGCGACAAATGTTTTTTTAAATGATAAAACCTCTACATCTTATCACTAAACTAGACAACATGTAAAACATATTTTCTGACAGTAGGAAAAAAGATCAGTTTATACCCTTAGTTTTTGCAAACAATTGTGCTGATGTACATTACATAGGCAGTGCTAATCAGGCCTTTTAAGTGGCCATTAAAACACCAAGCTGTAAAAATTTTCATCATTCCAAATATCATATTGTGGAATATTGACTTTAGTGAGGTAGATGGGTAATTTATGATATCGACTGAGTCTAAGCAGGAGGGTTCCTTGCCAGGGGGGAGAGTGAGAGCCACTTGTAAGCACTTAGGGGCCCCTGGTACTGGGGTTGTCTCTAGGGTTAATGTAGCCAGCGCTGCTGGCCCTGACGGATTGCTGGGAAGCCCCAATAAATCAGCCCCTCTGCCAGGAAAGATGGAGAGTGAGGTGGAGTGGGTTACAAAGGGGACCACTCCAGCCTCGTCAAACCCCTCCCTTTTAGAAAGGCTTTTGAAACATTGGAGCAAACATCAGAACGATGTGGACACACACCTACACAACACACTTTCTTCTCTCTCCTCGACAACTCCACACCTGCACTCAATGCCAGCCCATAGGTCCATTTTCCACCTCACAATTTAAAAAAACAAAACATGAAGTGATATATGTATAGAGAGAGAGTAGGAGAGAGTTGGAATTGAATAAAAGGAGGATGAAAGTATAGAAAGGCTGATTAATTAAGAGTTCCTCTCTGGCTACAGAATAGATGAAGTTTCAGGATCAATTAATTAGCAAGCTAGCCTACGTATGTCAATGGCTCTAATAGCCAGCTCTCATTTGTAACTTTTATTACCCTGCTGCTGTGGAGTGGCTCTCAGCCAATCAGATGCCACATAGAGATGATGCTACGTGGCCATTAACTGGAAAGAGAGGAGAAATCCCCTCTCCTTTCACGAATAAGAAGAGAATCTATGAATTATATCAATGATAGCAACATAGTTCATCCTTTTAGTAGACTTCTTTATTCCCTCAAAAGAAGCAGGACACACACATAAAATATAAAACTAAGTTGTGATGAATAAGATATGACCTAGTGGATGATACTTTTTCATGTGAGCCATTAGGTAAATTACAAACCCAGCTGTCTGTTATTTCTTACTGTTGTTGCATTAGTTGTAAAAGTTGCAAACTCCATCATTCTTTTTTTGGCAGGTGAAGTGATGTTAGAATTTAATATAATTTGGAGTTGAATGCAGGCAAGCGGAGTAAAACGTCACGAACGGCATGTTTTTGAAAGATTCAGGCTCACTGCTCTGTCTCTGCAGTGCTCTATATGTGCTTATTGATAAGATAAAAGAACAGAGAGATGAAAGTGGAGCGAAACAGAGGGAGCGAGAAAGAGAGAGGAAAGAAAAGGGATGCTTTACATCTTTGCTGTGTTACAAGCGGATTAGTCGCCGCTCTAATTGGCTCACCGAGAATTCATCTGAGTTTTCATCCAGATTAGAGATAGTTTTTTTATACAGGTCAAGTCTACTGCGACATCTCAGTTTCTGGGCTTCATTTGTAGAATGGAGAAGTGACACACTGTCAACATTTGAAAACAGATCTGAGAAGGCATAGATTGGTCATGATCAAGGCTTTATCTAGTTCAGCCTCTGTATACCACTCACATCCATCCAGTTAGTGTTATATTGGTATGACAAGAAAAATTGGAAGACAGAGCTTAGACTACTTCAAAGTATGTTAGCTATATTGTATTGACTTAAATATAAGCCATCCTGATTTTAAAGATGACCCCAAACCATAGCCAAGGGCTAAAAAATGTAAGATCAAAAAACTACATAAATATGCTGTCTCTGTAGTAATTTAGAGATTTCTTTTTTTAAGACATTTCACTACAAATACTTCAAATTCCATAATACCATCTCAAAAGAATAGTTGTTACCTGGAGTTAGCTTCAGGTAACCAAAGTTTTCTCAGACCGATAGAAAAAGACACACAGAGCATTCAGTATTTAAGCGTAAAACATCATCACATATTGGGGCAGGATTATAGATCTTTAGTGGGCAAACAGTGGTGTGTATACTGGGTTTCTCTCTATCTAAGTGAAAGAATAACTACCAACCTTGTTCGTGTGATGATAAATAAATATATTACGGGAACAAACTTTGACTGTAATTGTCCATAAATTGTAGGGAAGCTCAAGCTTAAAATTTTCTTGCTGTTTTCAATGTCAGAGGCCACAGACAGAACAAGTTTAGGGATCTGGGGGCCTACTGATAAGCACTTCACATAGATTCCTTTCGGTAAGGTGTGGGAACTAAAGAACAGCACCGTACACTCAAGTGTCATTGTTAGACACCTACCTCTAACTTTTGCAATCCACTGTCATTCTTACATCACCGACACCTGATTACTCTCTAACACACTGAACAGTATTTGCACTGACCTGTAGAAACCTGACAATTGGAGTTTCTACGATGTGTCACCGCCACTGAACACAAAGGGATCTTAGAGTGCCAGCATCCACGAAAGACAGCCTCTCAGCAGGAGAGGAGTGAAATATGAATATAATCTACTGTTCTAATATCAAATGCTAATGGAGAACGTGCACATTTCAACTAGAAGACATCACTCTCCCTCTCTCCCCTCTGCCTCCCTCTCTTCAACCTATTCACATGTAATTGACAGGACTCCTACACAAGTTTGAGCCTGTCATCACAGTGAGTGGTGAAAAATGAGCCAAGCCACTGTGTGCCAAAATGATTATTCTGAGACGTTTAGGGCAATTTTGTGCTGATTTGCCATGTTTACATGTGTCATGAGCGTTCTTTCTGTCTTCTGCCCTATGTAATTCAGTGATGACTATGTCCTATCTGTCAACACTGAATTTAGTTTGAGTTAGATCTAGCATTAGGTAGCCTTCTTCCCACTCAATTCCGAGTGTAAACATTGAGAATTTCGGTTTAGAAATGTTTCAAATGATCAATGAGCTATCGTACACCCTGTCATTGAGAGCCCTTTATAACTCATTTAGGATCAGCAGATACCTTTTTCACTCCTTTCTCTTACAGTCCCTCTGTCATTCAGATCCATATTTGACAATCCTCCCCCCTTCCATGAGTCACGTTTGACTTTTTTTCTCCCCCTCCCTCTTTCTCAATTTCCTCTCATCTCTTCTGTCTTTCTTGGCCTCAGATTGGGGTCAGGAGTTTAGTAGGGGAAAAACATTTGGAGCCGGTGGCACTGGGCCCAGAGCCTCTCGCAAAAAATAAAAAAATAGTAAATCGCTGTTCACACACATTACAGAGAGCATTAACCTGCCCTGCACTGACTCTCCAAATGTCTCTATTATAGCTCTGCCTGGAACAACACAGCCACCTCTAGTCACAACCAGCAATAAAACGCCCGCAACGGCTTCTTTGTTTTTTTTTTTTCCCATCAATTGATTTGAGCAGAAACAGTGAATTAGAGAGGCAAAATAAAGAAAGACAGAAAGAGGGCAGAGAGCAATATTTGGCAGTCTTTAGAAAGAGATCTAAGATGAAAATAGAGAAAAACATCTTCTTTCTATGTGTCGATCAGTCGATGGATATGCTATCTGCTGGCTTTTACTCGCTGTCAGTGCGATTTTGATGTTATCACTAGGTCGACAAGGCACAATGTTTGAATCGAAAAGCTTGTGTTTTCATTGGGGAATAAAAACCTGCAATATATAAAGTGCACAGTGCCTCAAAACACACACACACACACACACACACCAATAAATGGATCTATAACATAGTTTATCTTTGTTGTTGGATTGTGACTGTTTTGCTTTTTTTTTTTATATGTACTTAATGGGGCTAGATGCGGGGCGTCCAGGTAACTAGCATGTCACAGTCGAGAGTCCTATATATCACGACGCCTGTCCATCACTCTTTTTTCTCTCACTCCTTCAAGGGCAGCTCATATTTGTGGTGTCAAGGTTCTCCCAATGTATAGGGTGGGGGAGGAGTGAGACAAAGAGAGACATATAGAGCAACAAAGACCAGTGTCACCTTGGGGGAAGAGATACAAGGGCAATGACAGCTATAGTGATGCATCTCCTCTTCTTTACCTAATGTTTAATCATGATCCTGTTGATGCTGATCCTTCCTTTTCTTGCATCTCATTAAGGGCCTCACGCTCACCTTCAGTTCACAAATCAGCTATGATGTTCAAATCTCATTTTCTATTCAGAGATGAGTGAAAATGGTGTTGGCTATGAGCAACTGATCTTATCACTACACAGAGCTGAAGAAGCTGGTTGATTTGTTTTGGTTTGTAGTGTAATGATAACCTTGAGACGGCTGTGGCAGCTCAGCTTGAATGTGAAAAAACTGATGTTTCCTTAGATGTAGCTTTAGGTTTTGCAGAGATAAATTATATTACCATTCACATTCATGTTATTATACTGGATATAATGTACATGTGGTTTTGCTAAATGTGTGCAAATTTTGCAGTCACACATTTCAGTGCCATACAGGGAGTCTGGTAGAGAGAAGTGGGAAAATTAAAGCAAAACAGAAATAAATCTTCATACAATATCATCACCAAGGTAGAGATGCAACATTTTGGTTATGGATCAGTGTCAAGAATGAAATTTACATTCTTCAATTTTATTTAGGAACATAGAAAAATATTCTTTTTTTAGCATCATCACAGCATCTGATTGAAGTTAAATTGTGAGTTATGACACAGTTCACCATCACAGGATGACCTTACACAGAAAATTATTATTTTTAAAATTCCCCCAATTTTATAACATTTTGGCTGGTGCAGGTATGAAGTTAGCTTAAAAGGAAAGATGCACATCAGCTAGGAAATGTTACATCTGGATAATTTAAATGTTTCAGCCACTTATTGAAAAAAAAATAGATGATCTGACTGCCACAGTTGTCAGAGTTATTTTGATACCGGTATACCTTTCTATTCTTTTGACTGACAGATCTGTCAACACTGCTGTTTCTCTTGTTCTGTTTTCCTGCTGTGCTCCCTTCCTGAAATTTCCTTTGATTGTCTGCCTTGAGTTAGCTTTTAGATTTACTGAACTGCTGGAGGGTCGGGATTATACAATATATAATAGTAGCGCTGGGCTTTTAGTATAATGTATGCTAAAGTTAGCAAAGCAGGTATACAATATTATAGTTTCTCCACAGGGTATAAATACTGTATAATATAGTGCAAACATTGTATTCTATCCTTTCTTTTCTTCAGTGTGCCCCCAGTCATTGCAGAGATGGTGTATTTCTTCTTAGAGTTATTTTCAAACTGTATAGATCAAGGTTGTTCATCCATATACCGTAGTGGTCCCACAGTAGTCATTTTTCATACGTTAGTCTCTCCCCCAAACAATACCTTTAAGCAGATTTTGAGTAAGTTGTGAATTCCCAGTGAAAATATGACATAAGTATACTGGAATATATAATTCCTTATGAATGCTGATGTATTACACTGCTTTTTGCTCAAGAAATTGAGGACCCCCTCAGTTTGTATAAAAATGTTGGTGGAGTGGTTAACGCTTATACAGATCGTACATTATACAGGTCGTCCACCAATGTCGCAGTTGTTGGTTTGATCCCCAGCTCCTCCGGTCACATGTCAAAGTGTCCTTGAGCAAGACACTGAACCCCAACTTAGTTGCTCCTGGTGAGCGTTGGTCAGCTGCATAGCAGCTCCCCCATTGCTGTATGAGTGTGTGTGTGAGTGTAAATGGGTGAATAAGAAGCAGTGTAAAGCACTTTGAGTGCCAATAGGTAGAAAAGCACTATATAAGTGCAGACCATTTACCATTTACCTCACAGCAAGAAATGCCCACTTTTAATCTACCTGCTAGCTGCTCCCTTTTTGTGTGGAGTTTGCATGTTCTCACCATGATTGGGTGGGTTTTTTCCAGGCACTCTGGTTTCCTGCCACATTCCAAAGACATGTATTATAGGCATGTATGACGTGTGTTGATTGTGAATGGTACTTCTTTTCTGTGTTTGCCCTGAGATAGACTGACGACCTGACCAGGATGTACCCCACCTCTTGCCAAATGACAGCAGGGATAGGCTCCGGCCCACTCTGATCCTGAACATGATAACCATTAACAGATAATGGATGGATAGATGGATTGTAGGTGGTGGCAAATCAAATGCAGGAAACAAAAATAAAATATTAAACCTTTTCAGAAATGACTTCTGCTTGATCTTTGATTTTGAAATTACAGTAATATCCCAAAATTAACTGTTTGAGTTAACCTAATATAGTTACTTTTCTAGTATATAACTGAAACCTGCAAAACCTGCTCAGAATTAGTGGGTAGTATTGGACGTAATTGACATTTTTGAACCAACCATCAAAAGCCATCTGTTTCGTCCTATTAATGGTCATTAATTGGTGAGAATGTCTTGTCTGTCTGCCTCTGCCTTTCCTATATGTTTCTCAAACTCACTAAGTATAAAAGAACCTTTGGATCCAGTGAAGCTCTTTTATGTTTTCTTTCTCTCTCTGTTTGTCTTCATTGCTATTTCACATTATCGCCATCCCTTCTCTAAGGCTCTCTTTCCTTCCCATGCTTCTCTTTTATACTTGTCTGTGTTGCCCTCTTCTCTCCACATATCTCTCTGTCTGCATCACCATCTTTATCCGTCTCCCTCTGTCTTTATCATGTGAAACATCACTTTATCCATCCCTTTAAGTATCTTAGTCTGTGACACCCTTCCTCTATCTCCCTTCTGCTTATCTCTCCATCTCTGTCTCTCTAAACATCTTGCTTTGCCACCGTCTCTGTATGTCTTCACATCTGTACCATGCTTTTTTTGTGATGTTTCTCTTCTGTTTGACTCTTTCTCAGCTCACATTCTATTTCTTTATAACTATCTTTACCATGATTGCATGTTAATGTTTATACAGTTCCTGTGTGTGCCTGTCATGCCTGTCAGTTTCTGTGTATCTGTGAGCATTTAGCAGTGGAGATGGCTCTGCGTAGTGCCCTGGTTGGCTGAGCCCATCTGTCACTCAAAACGGGTGACCTGTGGTCTCGGTCGCCAGCCATCCATATCGCCACTTCGACAGAATTATGAAAAGTCCTGTCTCTTGCTCATTGGCCCAATTGAATTACAAGCAGTGCCATGTTCCATGCAGGGTTTTTAAACGGGTGATTTAAGGCATACACATGTGCACACACACAGACAAAGCTGCCTTGGAAAAGGCTATTTATTTCCTCCATTTGTAGAGCAGGAAGATGTTATCTGTCTTTTTACATGACTTCTGTTTTGATAGATTTTTGATTGAGTTCTTCTCAGCGTTTGTGTCGTTGTATCTTAATATGCCACCAAGGTTTTTGTTTTCATCACACTGTTTCTGCAGTTTATGGTGAATTATTTGCTTCACAGGACGTCTATTCTGCGTCATTTCTCCCTACAGCACTTCACATCTGTTGTCATTTCATTACAGACATTTATTTGACACTGTGTGCCTGCCAAGACACCCTGGATAAATCACACTGTTATTTTGTCTGCTTCCACACACCTGAGTGGAAGGAAAAGGCAGAAAATGGTTTTATTTTCTACTTCCAGCAGTTATTTTTATTGGTATGAGCAAAAGCACAGCAAGTCTTTTTGTCACAAAACACATTCTGAGTCAAAGAGAATCAAGGTTTCATTTGGCTGGTATGTAAAGTATAGGTACAGTATATTCATACATTTGGCCCCAGCGATCAAACATTAGCTGAATTTGAATGACTATTACTTCTCTTCCAAAGCCACTGAGACAGGTTGCTACTTGTTAGACCTTCAGTCTGTCTCCCATCACAGTGTTTATTTGACTGACGGTATTTCTGTCGCCTTTTTCATTTGTCTCTGTGTCTGTCTCTCTGCTTGCTTACCGGATTGCTTGTCTGCCTGCTTGCATGTCAGTTTCTTAAAAGGTAGCTTATAGAAACTGTCTTAAATAGTTATAGGAAGCAGCAAAGGAAACCCATACGGTAGTTTAGATTTTAATTTACAGAAACCACAATGACACTTTGGCCATGTTTATAGAATTGTTTAAACGATACATAGATGTGGAAAGAACAGTTTTGATGTAAGTTTGGCATGTAGCTATAGATGATAATAAAGTATTAATAAATCACATCATGTCTCTCAAATATTTACTGGACCGAACCAACCTCTGTTAACAACACCATCTTTGTGGTGTTCGCTGATGGCAAACAATAGATACAGCTATATTACCCATATTCATCTGTTCATGACAAGTATTATTAAATGATAACTATAATGAAGTCATTGAAAATTAAGTTGCTTTTGCATGTACTTGTATATGTAGTGTAATTCAAACATGAAGAACCCACTACCTTTTTATATTTAACCTACAAACATGACATTTTGACTTGTAATGACAGGAGGGGGAGCACAGGTGTTATTGTGCTAATTACACTGACCATGCCTCAGTTACATTAAAAGGTGCCTGCAAAAGCCTTGTCTGTGAGCCAGCATGCACAATGCAAGCCTCCGCTCCCTGAACTGGCTAAACTAAACGGTATGCAGACATAATTAAAATAATTAATGTCTCCTGTGGTTTTCATTCGCTGACATGGCAATGTCTCGGGTAATAAAGGTCATACAAGGTCAGTGGCATGAGTGGGAAACAATCACACAACATGACATGAAACAAAAATACTCCACTCACTTGTTTTTACCATCTACAGTAGTCAGGCACTTTATCTAGATAGAAAGCAAAGAGAGACAACACACGTAACATTAGTGTGTCAAGGTTTCTTCCTCCAGCATGCTTATAAGCTGTGTCCCAGGTGTATTTTTATATACAGTATGAAATTTCAATACCTCAAACTGGCAATTTTAAGGACACAAGAACTAGTGTGGTTTATTATTTATTTACATATTTCTAACACGATTATTTATAGCACGAAGAGGATTTTGGGGGGAACAAACCTAAAGAACAGTTTTTGCAAACAATTTTGTGTTCTCTTTGCTTGGATCTATTTGTTCCTCTGTGTGTCTGTCACTGTCTGCCCATATCTGTTTGTCTGTCAGTGTATTTGTCTGAGAAAGGAACCCACCCACAGTTGTCTGGTCTTGATCTCCATGGCGACCTAATCCTCACCAATCCCAGAACTGTAGTGTTCCAGTTGAGACCCACTGTGTTGCACTAGCCTGTCATCACTGATCACTGGATAGAGTCGCTTCTGTTTTATGGGAGTGCTTTTGATCCACATCTAATGGTGGTGTGTGTGTGTGTGTGTGTGTGTGTGTGTGTGTGTGTGTGTGTGTGTGTGTGTGTGTGTGTGTTTGTGTGTGTGTGGGTGTGTGTGATATAATGGACGAAGATTTGTTTGTCTTTCCTATTTTAATCCCCACACATGCAACTTGAATTTGTGTGCATTTATTTGGGTACGTGTGTGTGTGTGTGTGTGTGTGTGTGTGTGTGTTGCTCTGGATGACAGTAATGAATCCAGTGGTGCTGTTGGCATGAGCAGGGCCATGCTATTAACCTCTCTGCCAGCTAGACTGATCTCACCCTGTCTGTCTGTCTCATCGGCCTAATGACACACTCTCACACTCTGAGCACAACGCGCACACACACGCATGCGTGTGTGCACACACTCCACACACACACTGATCTGTCCTTTCTAATCAAATTGCCACTGAAGTGAAAAGTATTCTACATTGTCCAATATCTCTATTCGTGGAGTCAAAAAGCTTCTGCCAGCAAGAAGACTTCTTTTTTTTTTTTAACACCCACACAAAGGATGTTACTCTTCAAAACTATTTAAATCATATTAATCTCCACTGGCCCTCTGCAGCCAGATCAGGTTTCAGTAAATTTAACACCAGCCATCACTTTCAACAAGACTTTCATGAATGGATTTCCTTGCAACAGTCACAGCTAAGCTACAACACTGGATGTGTGCTCTTTGCTTTTGATCTGACAAAGCCATATTGCAGTAGTGTCGTCATGGCGGAGTCCCCTAAAATATCATAAATTGAGATATAAATCACTTTGATTTGAAGAGACATTTACTTTGTAAAACCTGTCAAATAAGATTTAAAGGGACATTTCAAAGTTTAACACTCAGGGCAAATACTGGAGGTGGACCTTGAGCTTCACATTCAGCCCAAATTACAGCCTGTGATCACATTTAATTAGTTTGTGGCAGCGCTGTTGGTCATTGCGGAATCAAAAAGTATGTTGGGGAAAAAATATGACAAGAAAAGTGACGTCATATTGCTACACCAGTGACTGTTAATGTTGTTTAAAAATCTGAGCAGTGTGTGTATGTATGTGTGTGTGCGAGCAAGTGCATGTGTGTGTGTGAATGAGAAATCCCCAGCCTTCATAGGAGATCCTTAGAGGAGTGAGGAGCACCTGGCGCTGTCTGTAGTCATAACAAATGACAAGGAGGGATTAAGACTACATTTGTATTGGTGCCAGCTTGTTACACGGACTCCCTGTGCACATTCTCTCTCATAACCACCGTGTAATGCAGCATTGGCACTTGCCATGGCTTCACCCTCGCAAGTTAGTTTTTTACTGCACCGCTCTGGAATGCCCCGGCTCATCCATGTGCCCCTTGTTAGGGTTACGGCCTGGGATGGGCCTGCAGTAATATCCAGCGCTCCTCACCCTATCTGTGAGCATACAGAGATGAAGATAATGTGGAGAGGAGGATTCATTTGGCAAGCCAGAAGACATAAAGTTAGAGGTTTCTGCAGTGTGAGTTCATTAGGTAGAAGACTGCTGGGAGATGGGTGTCAGCCTGGTCTGAGCTAAATTAAGAGCTTTAGCTGAGGGACAATTAGGTGAATTGTAAAATGGATAGAGGCTAGTTTGTGTTGGCTCTTTTTTATTTTTTCATTTCAAGAGGATTTTAGAATTTTAGACTTGTGCTTTTGTTATTGACTCCTACAGATATTGCACCTACACTGTAGGACTCTCAGTGCAGTTTTTAATGTAAACCAAATGTATTTTTTTGTCGTTTTTTTTTTTTTTTCCCAAATCTCCTGACAACAGTATCTTATCTTCAACCAATGTGTGATTGGTTTGTTTCAGCAGGTGGCACCGTATGGCCAGCAGGGTATAGGAGGCTACAGCCAGCACCAGACGAGCCAACAGGGAACCCCTCCATACTTCAGCCCCCTTCAGCAGACCCCTCAAGGCCCGACTCAGAGCCCCTATCTGCAGGCCCGCCCACCACCACAACAGGTACTAAAATATATTCACATGCAATCATCACACTGAAACAGGATACGGTCTGTGCTGTTTCCTGTGTAGAGAAGTTGGCCAATACCCTTAGCTGTATGCTGCATGCCATGATTATAAATGGAAGTGATTACCATACCTCAATAAATAAAAATGAATAAATAAATCAGTTACACACATGTCACTTATCAGATATAATATCAAGAATACAATGTGAAATATCAGCAGGAAAGGGATTCCATCCAAATCATTTCTCATGAGTTAAATTTTAATATTTTAGTCATGCAGAGATTCGAGAGTGCATCTTAAGGGATAAACTGTGTTTGTGATTGCATGTGTGAGAATGTGTGTTGGTGGTCCAACATGCCTGGTCTATGGGTTGCATTAATCAAGAGAGGTATTTTAGGTAAATGTGTTTCCTTATACTTTCATATAGTCTCAGAGCACACACGTGCACACACACACGCACACACATACATTAAACTGAACATTTGAATACAGTTCAAGTAAACAGATTGGGCAGTCATAGTGTCAAAATTAATTTCCAAAGCACACAAACTCACCAATAAAAACACAATTCTCAGTAGGCAAAGGGCCTGTTCCACAGATACGGATCAAGACTTACCCTGCCAACTTTCAGCTTGATGTTCTGTAGAAGTTTTCCAACAGGACGCTGGGTTCAAGCAGTTGCTTTTGAGTTGAGCGAAGGCTTCCCATGTGTTTTCCATCCACTCTGCAGCCAAAAGGATCTATCAGCCTGTGTGGAGTGACTCTGGCTAAAAGCCCATTCCTGAATCAGTGCAGACAAGAACAATTTGCAGCAGGAGAAGGAACAGGCCAAGAGAGTAGAGGTTACAACAGAGCTGGACAGGAAAGGATAGATCAGATACAAAGGGAGGGAAAGGACTAGGCAGCAATAGGACAGGTCTGATGAGTGAAGTAGGGGTGTCCTGAGCAGTTCAGCTAGATGAGTATCATGGCCTGCTTTATGAGTATTGTCTATAGTTATAGTGACATATTGCTGTCATTCAGACACTGGTCACTTTTAAGTTAATGTTCCTCGAGGCTTCATTCAGACATACCCACAACTTTGATAGAGAGAACAACAGGTCATGCATAATATTTGCCAAAAACACAAGATTATTTAATGTCTGTTTTAGTTTTAGTCATTTTAGTTAAAGATTAAATATTGATGAAGTACCAGTGTGGCAATTGAGCCATCCCCAGCTGTGCAGTGCCGGCCCAAGCAAGGTAGAAATTCGGGAGGGTTACGTCAGGAAGGGCATCCGGCATAAAAACTGTGCCAAATCAACATGCGGATAATGATACACTGTGGCGACCCCTGAACTCACAGGATTGCCGAAAGGGCAAAAAAAAAAATACTTAAGGCCACTTTATGCTATAGGATCAACAATATAAGACATTTTTAATGTCAATCCTGTGTGTTTCACAAAAAATGTTAATGACAAACTGGTGATCTGACTTGCTGTTTCAGAGCAATAAAATAATAATGCACTCAGTAAGTTTTGAATTTTAAATCAAGTGCAGCATTAAGTTCTTTGAAAGTTTACTGTAATCTGGATGGCATGATAGGACCAATGTAGAGTCATTGGTTATTAGTGACAAGAGCTGGTCAGCCTCTGATCTTTTTAGTTTGTTAGGGTATACCTCCACTAGTACGGGCTGAAATTTCCCTCACCACTCTCTGCATCTATTTCTATCAACAATGGGCCAGGGAGAGCGTGGCAGATTTGCAAGTTGTAGCTTTGAGTATACTTGTAATTACTGCATTAACACTTGTGTATTTTATTTGTGATAGACTAGCAACCTGTCCACCTCTTGCCCAATGGCAGCTGGAATAGGCTTCACCAACCGAGTGACCCTCAACAGTATACGTATCTAATGAAAGGATAGGTGGATAATGGAAGTGATGGATGAAAAGATTTTCATTTGGTGCAATATCATATTTCTATTCCCCTAGAATTTGAGATATTTTTCTCTACTACATTTATTGTATGTGTGATGTGTACGTTACATAATTGTATACTGATGCTTTTATAGCTCTAAATGCTGTACATCAGCAGCCAGCACAGATATATAGATACCCCTCATACTGTAGAGAGAATAGTACATGACACACAGCACAGATCAGGACACTTCAAGAAAAACGTGCTACCTATTTCCCTGTTTAAAGAACATTTTTTCAGTCGGTTTATCCTAGCATTTAAAAGAATATTCATTCAAGGACCACCACTGGTCCATATGGGCAAGAGCATTTCCAAACATTTTTTTTGTCCCAGATACACCAAATTGGCCATTAGTAGTTCACAACCGTGAGTAGACTTATTTAGCATCTGCACAAGTTGATGCCATTTGGCAATGGTGTAGTTGCGTCTGTCGAGGTAGTTATACCGTGATTTACAGAGATGTAGTTAAACCTTCCTTTAGACAGCCTTGAATATTGAGCACACCAAGACAAATAGCAAGCAAAAAGCCATTGTGTACACAAAAGAAGGTTGTCAAAAAAGGAAATCGTTAGTCTTAGTATAGTAATTTTCATACTGAGCGAACTGTTCAGCCAGCATGCCTTTTGTCTCACTGAAAAAAGCACTTACTCTTGTTTCTTCACTTAACATGCTCACACACACAGTCTGTGCAGCCTATTGAACAAACATTATTCAGTCTAACTGGGGAAGGCTGAGATCCATGGCTGTGCTGACATTTTTTGACAGCAATGGTGTGTTTTCATTATTGCTGATGATGTGTCAGTAATTGACCCTTACTGACATTTATACACCAGGTAGTTCAGCCCAAGTACTGTGGTTGGCCAAAGCTCTGTTTTACCTGTACTGAAAACTCCTATATTGGTTGCTATGCCAACTACTGTGGTGACCAGCACACTGGTTTCCTTTTGGTGGTCATTGTTATGCACGCTACTTCAAGAGAAAATGTTTCAATCAGCATACATGCTTGTTAACGCTGCATAAAAGCCACACTCTCTTCAGCAGCCACCACATCAACGTTGCATCCTGCTGTCTTTAACTATAATCAAGAAATCCTTCCTATGTGTTAGAGCTATATGACATTTTATGTTGCAGCAACACAGCAGGCAATATGCAGACACCTCCTGGTTCCTGCCTTCTCACCGTCACACTGTAGACCAACTTAATCTGCTATTTACTTAATAAGCTCCCAGTTTACAGTTTTCTCTAAGTTTACATTTATATTACATTCTTATATTTTGGCTTGAAGTAGAAAACGAGCTCGTACAGGAAATCTGGCTTTGTATTGAAGAAGTAACTTCTAATCAATCCAGTTCATCTGGAACTTAACTAGCTGGATTGTTAGGCTCTGTGTAGCATAAGATATAGAGCTGTTAAATGATTTTGGAGGTTTTGTCATTTGTCATATTTCATGTTGCACAGCACTCAGTTGCAATGTTTTAATTGTGTGTAGCAAATGCAAAATCTTGGTGCAAGCTCTCACTTTATTTTAGTGTTTTATGTTCAAGGAATTACTGACACACACAATATTGATCATTAAAAAAACATGACATTTTACACATAACAAAAACAAGACTGTGCATTGACACAAAGTTAATTGTCCATTGATTGAGTGAGAGAGGAGTTTTTAGAGTGAAAGACTACCAGAAAACAGCTGAACAAATTTAAATAACAAAGACACTAGGCCCCTGTCTTTGATTTTGGATCCAAGAGTAAACATGTTTGGAAATTGAACTTGCACAGTGCAGCTGGCCAAGATTACAAACAGAAGATTTGGTGTGCTTTCAGCTCAGTGCTGTATTACTTTCATTTTTCTGTTGTGAGCACGAGTGCGTCTCTATCAGTTTTTGTAAATGTGTTCCTGCACGTGTCTGTGTGTACACTAATCAGCCGAGTGTGCTCCAGCAATACTGAGCAGTGAAAAGGTCAAATGGTGACCTTTGTCTGTGATCCTTGGCTGAAATGAGACATGATGTGAGCTGCACAGAATGGATTACATGCACACACATACACACAATAGCGAGTGTATACACCAGATTAGGATGTCATTGTGGTTTTGACCCCTGTTTTTTGACCCTGCATTACTTGGAGAAATCCAAGCTGAAAAGTTCTTTATTTTGTTCTTCCTACACTCTCTGCAGTTTCTTTCCCCCCACTCCACTCCCATTAACCCTTGCCAGAGGACATCCTCCAGTTGATGGAACCATTCCAGCTGCCTTTGACACAGAATTTGCTCTGCAACCAGCCGCTATTAGCTGGTTTTGTAACAAATTGAAGCTAAAATGCCATCTTGTTTTGAGTCTGTTGCACTGCTATGACCCCAACTGATTGCAAGGAGCAGAGCAGGCTAAAAAAGAAATTTCTAAGCCATCACTGTTGATAGGAAAAAATATATTGCAGTATAATATTGCAGCAAGAAAGAAGCAGGTTTTGAAAAAAATATAGTTGGCTTGTTTGTGGTTTTTGGGAGTTTGGGGAGGTTGAGAAGACCAGATATGTATAGATAAATGTGAATCCTAGCTCTCAGAAGCACTGACATACTTTTAACTTCAATTTAATTGTTTTACCTCATACACTACTGATGAATTTATTCTTTGTAAATATGTCACTTACCACCAAATAATTTTAAGTGAAGGCTCATGATTTTAGAGTTAAAAATCACAACAATAATATTTGTATGTGACAACTTATTAAAAAACCATAGATCCTTTAAATATCATTACAATCATGTATTTGTTCTGATTATTGAATTACAGTATGAGACAGATCACCTAAATAGAGAAAATTTCCCTCTTTCTGGCCATATTAAACTTTACACATAACAGATGAAATGCATGATATTTTGTTAGTGTCTAATACTTTCTACATCATAAAAATGGAAACGAGAGAGCTGTAATTTCAAGAATTTGGAGATTATTTTTTATGGCATGTTTGCTTTATTGGGTAGTATACCCAGGGAGTGTGGTGGGATCGACTGAGGGGAGCGAGAGGAGGTGAAATGCAACTTTGGCTAGCTGCCAGACATAAACTCATAATGTTATGAGAACTGGCTTTGATCAGTTCCATTGAGCAACCATTATTTAATATTTCAGAGAAAAACTGTTCAATTTATGTTTTGAGGGTAATTACATATGTCAAACTATAATTTAGCCCTGTTTAATATAAACTATAAAGTTAATATCTCATGATTGGTATTTGGGTGATGAGTAGAGTGGTTGAAATTTGACTGTTGGTCTTTAAAAAAGGAAACGTGACATATACTCCCTGTAGTAAAAAAAAACACATATGCACTCTCCTCTGTGAAACTGATCCCACCAGTTGTTTCCTCTATTGGCCTTAACTGTTTCCACTTCCTGACTGAGAGTAGGCTCAGGGGAGTGGTGTTGCAACAGTGAGGAACTCTGAGCAGATTGGAGGAGACAGACTCATTTTACAAGGACCTGCATGAAAAGAAGCTCATTGGTGTAGATGTTAAATTGTTATGCTCGTGAGCACAAAATCACATGTCAAGCATGTGGTGTAAACTAAAAGACAATAGGGTAGACTAAAAATGTTATTGGACCAGTACAGCTTTTCAATTCTATTTTACTTTTATTTTGAAAAAACAAGTAACAGCTGCATTCATTTCCTCCACTGACATACTGTGCACTGTTGTGCGACAGAATTATATGTTCAGTTTTTTTGGAAGGTTTTTCATTTTACTGCAAAACTCACTGCTCTTTTACCGACCAGCTGGAAAAAGGAATTTTTTTTTTTTTTTTTTTTTGTAGCATGCAGAGACTTTGTCACAGTCCACAAAGAAAGATTTATTTATCTTATCTCTTAATATCTCTTAAGGTAATATAAAAAATAAAAAATACCAAATTTGGTGATACATGGTTTTAACTCATCAGTGGCAGTATACAGATATTATACAGATCATGTAATCATTTAATTGATATGTTTCTCCTGAAGTTTATACATACGTTCAGTAGGGTTTAGAACCAGAGTATAAAGATCTCACACACTGGATACATCAGCAGGGTCGTGTCCATTTCACGACCACTCTGTCATTTCTTATTTCCTGTCTGTCACCCTTCTCTCCCAACCAGCTGCAGCAGCAGCAGCAGGCCCTTTCTCCCACCCTCCACCCCCTCTGCTTTTAATCACACCAGGTTAATTAAAAGGCCGTGGAGCCTTTCTGTCGTCTGCCCCTCTGGCTTTATTACCCCCTCGCTGTATTCTTGCTCTACTGCTTCGATTACTGTGCTTGCACCCCTCCTAATACACACACACACACACACACACATACACTTTCACTTACGTGGAAATGGGAGCTCACCCGGGCTATGACGGAGAGGTTGAGGGCACAAGACAGAGGAAATGAGACTCAGAAAGGTGTTTGTGTGTGTGTGTGTGTGTGTGTGTGTGTGTGTGTGTGTGTGTGTGTGTTCAGAGAGAAAGGATAGGATGTGGTGAGAGTACAGGGGAATGTGTGTGTGTGTGTTCTGTGTGTAGAGGGGGCACAGTGTGTGGGTGTTGGGGCCCCCAAAGTTCAATGTCATTAATTGGTCACCATTTGAATATTAAGTGAAGAACTCTGTTAATTAACAGGATAATAAAAGTGCTGCTGGCTGGAAAGGGGTGGACAGAAAGTGGGAGGGAGCGAAGGATGGAGGGAGGACGGGCTGAGGAAATGGAGGGCATATGGCAAAAGAGAGAGAGAGCAAGGCTGGGTGTGGGGTGATAAGAGGGAGAGAGAGACGTCTATGGGTAAAGGTCTGGCAGTGGTAATTTGCGGAGAGCTGCGTTAATTGTCACAACCTTTTAAATGGCAGAGTTTATCGGAGTCCTCTAAATGTCCCTGCGTATCGCCACGGCAACCTTGGGCCTGCCGCTCAACCATTGGTTGTCGCTGACGAGTACTTAAGCTTGATGAGTTTTCAGGCAAAAACAAATGATAGAATTAAAAAAAAAATTGTATATGTCAGCTGGGCTTTGTGTGTACAAGTGTGTGTGAGATGGCCTGTCTGCATGTACTTGAAACAATGTTTTTAATTTAGTGTGTTTTTACCTCCACATTGACTGACACTCGTTAATTGCTCTACCAGAATCCGCTACAGTTTTTTTTTCCCTTTTTGATTTATGTTTGTTTTTGTACAGCCAAGCTGCAATTCAAATGCAAATGAACGAGAACGGGAGAGGTGTTTTTGGAACAGTTAGGACAATCATAATGGCTCAGAAAAAAAGGGGGCTGGTAGTTAGCGGCACAGCACCCTAGGGGCCTCATTTAGCTGCCATTTGTTAGGAAATGCCGCTACATTTGTTCCTGGATACAGACTTCACAGACAGCGAGAGAAAGAGAAAACACCAAAAAAATGTCACAGTCAAAGTCGAGCTCGCCAACACACCACTATTGTTCCTCCGTGCTTTAGCAAAAGTCATGTGGGTGTACACCAGTTTGGGTGGATGTCCTCTTTAACTGTGAGCCAAAGCAATTGAAGTGAATGGGCGGATGGGGGTGGTGGTGACGGGGACTTGCAAAGTGTGTGTGAAGTGAATATGGTACAAAGACGGGCTCTTATTTGATTAGCCTGTGTAGAGGAATGAGAATAAAAGCCCTGGCAACAGCATCTGCAGCTAACACTGTTAGCTACATCTGACATTATCCCTAAGGGACAGCCTGCACACAGACTTGTGTGTCTTTGTGCATTTCTTTCAGTATGTGTGTGTCCTTCTGAATGAACGCTTGCCTGTGGCTCTCTCTCTCTCTCTCTCTCTGTGTGTGGGTGCGTGCGTGCAAGTGTGTGTACAATCTTTTTGTGAGTGTGTATGCATGTGTCCTGTGTCGGAGCTCTGGTCCTCTCTTGTAGTCTCTTTGTGCTAAAGGTCAGGGGGATTGCTAAGATAGAATCCAATCTGAAGGACACAGCACTAGAACAGGCCCTGCTACAAATGGACCTATTAAGATAGGCTGGACACACACAGTCACACACAGGCACACAGCTCACAGATACAAGGCACATACACACCTATCTATGCATATGTGAGAAACAAACAAAACAAACTGCGTCATTCTACTGGCCATTTTTCCTATGATGATGATAATAATATCTTCTAACCTAAAATACATTTTTAAAAGGTAGTTGTGGGAGACAAAACAGGTCTGCCCTATTTACATCACATATCACAAAATAATTAGAATGTGACTGCAATGCTTTCCAAATATTGTAAAATGAATCTAAAGATTTAAATTAAAAAAAAGACATAAAAGTCAGGCAAATCATAACCAAATGTTGATTCGTCACATTTTTCAGAACACAGTGTAGGTTGCTCTCACTGCTGATTGTTGCTTCAATTATGGTTCAGTCGGTCTGATTGGTGTGAGCATGTGTGCATATCTGCAAGTCTGAACCAATGCGTTTGTGAATGCATGATGTTGAATATGGATGTTCTGCTCCCCCACCACCATCATCATCCCTGCCTCTATCTGAAGCTTTTTGTACACATTTGTTGTGTTTTTTCTTTGAAGATTGGCCTTTTTTTAAAGTTTGCTTAAATGAAAGTTAAAAATACTGCTTTCAACACTAATTACTGGCAGAGAGCAGAGCAGACATGCACAAATAAAGAAATAAAGACATTCCTACTTTTTTCTGACCCTTGCGTTGCAAGGACTGAGACAGTGTACAGTATCTGAGTGTGTGTTAAGGCAGAGTGTGTATGTGCTCTCAGGGCACTGAGACTCCCAATCCTTAGGACTCCTTGTCCTTAGGGTAATGTGGTAGGACTGCGCTACTGTTGTTGGTGTGTGTGTATTTCTGTGCATGTATTTTGGGCATGTGTGTATAGTTAAGTAGTGAGTGCTGGGGGGCTTACGGGAGACGCACAATTAAGCTTAATTTTTAATGAATATTAATGGCATTAGCGTCAGATTTTGTGGAGATGTGCATCTGCCAAGGTGCAAGAGAAAAAAGGGGGATGACTAATTCATTTGGTAGTCATGAGGAGAGGGGCTGGAGACAGGAAGGGATGGGGGCTGAGTGGGGTGGAGGTGGTATTGATGAATAGGAGCCGGGTGGAGAAAGGGATGGTGATGGAGCAATGAAAGTGGGATAGGTGATAGGAAAAGTGATGGATAAAATGAAAGAGATGTGGAGTGGGAGGGATGTGGGAAGTGAGGAAAACTCCAGATATTAATGGGCACAGGGGATAGAGAGAAGGAAGAAAAGAGTGAGGGAGGTGAAGTGAAGGACAATTAAGTCTAAAAGGAGAGAGGGATGGGCAAGGAAGCAATAAAAATAATGAATATAAAAAATATATGTAACATTCTTTTGTTTTTGTTACTAAGAAATATCCTCACATCCTATCATACTATAAACAGAGGCTTCTGTGAGCCAGGCTTTTTGGACATTACTGCTGGCATTCCAAAAATATCTCTTCTAAATGTTGTTAAACAGTGCTCACCCTTCCAAACAAGAATTTTCATCCTGCCTCATGTGGGCAAAGAAGGATGAAGCTGAGCTGGGTGGAGGGATTTGTTAGGAGTCTAAGCCAGTTTCGTGGCCCAGCCATTCTTAACCCGTAGGACTAAAGCCAGCTCCAGGAGCCGCTGATCTTTGACCTCTTTGAGCAGAAGGTCTTCAGTATCATCATACTGACACAATACAAGTTATTAAATTACAAGCTGGTCTGACTACTTAAGCAAGCAAGTACTTGCAAGTCAAAACAATCGTCAGCATGCAGCATCGACATGTTTCTGCGTCCCAATCACTTACCAGCTGACTCCCATTCCTGAGTGGGTGGGATTAACATGGAGCTGCAATATTGATTTACGTCCATATAAAACCTCTGTGGCTCTATATATTACACCACATTCAGCAGTCATCTATTCAATCAAATCTAATATTACACTGCCTCTCCACACAGCTGTCTAATAGCATTTAACTCACAGTTTGATTCCTGCATTCCCTCATGTACTTCAAACGCTTGCCTTCAATATCCCTCATTCGTTTCTACTATGCCAAGATGAAGTCTTTTGAAAAGCACGGAGGATGAATGAGCGTGTGTGTGTGTGTGTGTGTGTGTGTGTGTGTAAAGACAGGATTAGCTGTGGCCTAAGGCTTAAGGTATGGAGTAGAGTGTGTTTTAGAAGCTTCTAAATTAGCTGGGAAATGGGATTTTGAGACAATGGACTGGAAAAAACTCAAATGAAAGGATGCACTTGCAGCACTCCTTCATTTGCCTCTGATGTTCTCTTTTTTTTTCACAGTTGTTCCTCTCATTTTATCTCTCTCTCTCTCTCTCTCTGTGCTTTTTTTACCACCTTATTTCTTCTAGCTATCACTTTTGAATCTCACCTTCTGTACTGTATATGAGTCTATGCCTGTCTTTGTGCCCTACCCCCTCCTAGCCTGTTTTTGTCTGTCTCACCCCCTCTGTCTGTATTTCAGTGATGATGTAAGAACTTGAGTGTAAACAGTAGTATGAGGCCAACCTCACTTTGACCCACTAAAAAAGGAAATCCCCTTGAGTATACACACACACACACACACACACACTAGACTCATATGCCTGAGTAAATATTGGACTCGGGTCAGCAGCCACTCTTCTGTTCTCAATTGCTTGTGTGAGTAACTGTCCATGTGCACATTTTTGTCTGTGAATTGAGTAGTACGCACATGTGAGGGTCCCCCAACACATTTCCTTGTCTTCCACATTTCCTTTTCCCTCCTTTCCCAAGTCTTTATTTACCTGGGGAGGTGTGTTCGTGTCTAAGCTGGGTTTATGCTTCAAAAGAACCACTTCCAACCATATAATAAAAGCCCGATGTTTCTCGTGCATTCCGACTCCCATTGATAAACACAGGGGTCCTGTATACACAAGATCAGGGCCTGCCAAGGGCCCCAGTGAAGAGAGGGGTTGCTTTTAAAATAGCACCTCAGTTCTTTGTTGCTGTACTGCTGTTAAGTGTCTCTTTCTCCCACCCACGTTGGGATTGATATGTGACCGCTGATGGAACCACATCTGGGTGTACGGGCTTTCCCCTTGACTTTTACATGTGGTTAGGGGGTATTGCTGGTTTTAGGGCTACTAGGTTGGGATTGGAATAAGAAAGCTATTGTGGCAAGATTATGATTTATTGTTTAATTTATTGTGTTTCTGTCTAAAACACAATTACATGGTGTAATTTGATTTATTATTTAAATCAAACATTTGTTAGTTAAGCTTCATAATTATCACTCAAGGTGAGTTCAACAGTTTACACATACACTGCTTTGCAACAAGTAGAAGAATCCTTAAGGTGAATGTCCTCAAAGCTTTTACCTTCACAGATTTGTAAAAAATTATATTCATCAAATTACTACTAAAATTAAATATTATGTTTGAATCTTACTTATATTATACATCTTAAATATTTGAATCACTGTGAACATTTGAACTAAAATTTAATTAAAAACTAGATACAAATTAGCCATAACACCCTCTGTCTTTTTGGAAATATACCAAAATGCAATTGCCTTAGTTCACTGTTTTGATTAATTAAAATTTAAAATTTTTGACACACTTCACAACATTTCGCTCTCTCTGCTTAATGTTTTACTCTATGTGTCAGAAATTTTGAAAACTGTGGAAGCAGGACACTTAGCTTAATTTTAATCTTGCTGAGAAGCTTTTACTCTCATTCCATTGGCCTTGAAAAAAAAAGAAACTGCACAAGACATGGCCAGATAGTAAAGCAAAGATATTGTGTGTCAAAAATTATACTTTTGAGTAAGTGTCCATCAAGTACCTACACAGCTAAAACACACTACTGTATAGTTTTCTATATTTTTTGTATTTGTGTTTTACTGATTTATTGGCTATTAATTATAATGTGGATTTAAAGGGACTAAACCTTTTCTTAATAATGAATAAATTAATACATTAACTTCTTGTCTCTGTGAGTGCACAGCTAGTAAAACAACAGACAAACTCTGTGAAGAAGAACTAAATCAATATATCTATCTACCTCTATATCTATAAGAATATGACTTAATATCAGATTTCATAAAGAATGCACACAAATACTGAATTGCTATCATTCACTCTGGATACACAAATTATGACACATTTTATGCTCTAATAATAGATCCATTTCACATGATACATTTCTTGCCGTAACGGATAACCTGCAGCTATAAAATTATATCACCTAGCTGACAGGAATATTGCCCAACTACTACAGTATAATCACACAACAGATAAGAAATCAAACTGTGGGGGAAAAGGATTTTGATAGTAAAATCTTCAAAGCGTGCTCTATGTGTGTGTCTGTGTATGTGTTGTATGCTATGTCTGGTTGTGTGTACAAGCACATGTGATCACTCGCCACGTCTCGCCGATCAGTTATCACTAATCCTTCCACTCAGAGCTCTTTAACAAGTTGCCATTGTGCTTAACATGATGGAGGAACGACCTCCGTGGTGAATGAAAAGAAGAGGGAGAGGGAAGGAGGGAGAGATACAGCGGGAGGGAAAGGGAGAGGGCAACATCTCCAACAATGGAGAGAAAATTGGTTTACACTAGATAGGCTTGTGATTACAGAGGGAAAGAAAATGACTTAGATTGAACAATAGGACCGTGTGTGCATATATTGGTGTGTATTTGTGCGTTTGTGTGTGTGTGTTTGTGTATGGGTGCATGTGTATGTGTGTGTGTTGAGGATTAGTGGCTGGTTAGGCCGGGATTTGGTTGAAATGAATTGGCGGGTACGGTGTGCTGATGTGTGCATGTTTGGATGTTTTTCAGTCTACATGTAGTGTATCAGTGTGTATTGAGTGTGTCTCTGTATTTCCTTGTGCAATGGGCCTGTTTGTGTTGTGACTTGATCTAACTGGGAATCACAGTCTTTATTACTGCCCTGTAAACCTGACGCACCTAACGGTCCAACTCAATCCATTTTGTCTCTTTTACACTATTTAAGACTATTTTCATAATGGAGTGTGTTTTTGAAGAAGCCAAATTTATGATGTAACTTGCATTTAGCAAGAAAAGTAATTTCTGTCTACTATCCTACTTTTAGCAAGGATCAAGATTTGTGTATCAAAGAGTTAAAAGTGAAGTACGAATGATGTTTTACAACTAAACCATAAACATATTATTCTCATGTACATGTTCATAGATAGAACACAGTGTAACAATGCCGTTTTTAAGTGACACTAAGACTTTTTTATTCCTTTATGTGGTAATTATATTTTGTCTTTGTAATTAACCAGTGTTATATTTGTTATATTTTATACCCAATTTTCTTTCCAATTTATTCTCATTGGCGCTGTTAAATATCTGTGTGTATATATTTTCAAAAAGCAAAAATAGAAGAAAATGTGCACATCTAAACCCATCTAGTATTGATCCAGGCCAGAAAATGCCACATTAAAGAACAGGGCAGCTTATTAAACTGTTATATATATAAAATTTTGGATGCAAATTGCGATTTTCAGGCAAACATCCATGTGAATAAAATCAAGCTTTACATACAAACAAAAATGACACATCTACATTTACTAGATCACATGGTGCATAAAAACAAAAAAGCTCATGTATGTTGAAAAAATCTATTTGGTTACACAATGTAATTGCAGTACATCTTCATCTATAATTTAATTTACTCACTGGTACTGGATATTTTTTTGATTTATTGATTATAGTGTTTCTGTTTCTTTGTGTCTTAATATAGGATACCCAGCAGGAGAGCTACAACACAAGGGTTCTTGCCCCAGGAAATTCTGGGAAGGCCAACAATGAGGATGGCATCTCTCAGAACCGCCCTTCCAGTCTGCCAGTGAGTGACAGACAATAAAGTCTGCTAATAAGCACAAAGAATTGCTGAGTTGGTAACTTAAAAGTATAGTACATCTTTAGACGCCAGGCAGGACTGTGCAACAGTCTTTGGGGGTCTTTGTTGTTGCAGTATTTCCAGCTAAAAGTTTAACTTTCAGTTGTGAACTTTTCTGTCCAATCAAACACCTCCACTCACCCTGTGACCTGTCTCTTTGTCCCATATCCCATGGGGGACATGGATTTGACTTCTAGTTTTAGATCTCATGCCTATGTTTTGACTGGTGTCCGTGTTGAAGGCCACATGCATCAGTGCGTGCTCTCAGCATCATGCACTCACTCACACATACACCCACATGCACAGAAAAACATATGCACAGACACAGACAATTCCGCTAAACACACACAGTCACACATGCAAACCCACACACACTGCCTCTTGGCATTTGGGCGAGCTAAAAATCGTTAAGCAGGTTGACTGGAGGAGTAATTGAGAAGAAATGGTGAGGCCAGGCTGATCTATGTGGGGAGAGAGATGTGGGCTGCTCCAGTTTTTTTGGCTAAACTAATCGGTTTTTACTCTCTATCATTTCTCCCCTTACAGCTCCTCAGCACTTTCAAGAATAGAATAAATAGACATTTGCAAATGGTTGCAAATATTGGCACTGCTTGAGGTGTGTGCCGTTTAATTTACCAGATACTTTGGAACTGCCTCCGAAGTGGAAGAACAAACTGCAAGAAAAGTTAAATTAAATGTATGAACACAAATTAGGCCATAATGTTTTACCTGCACTGATACTTTTAAAGTCTGTGTACACAGGTCGTCCTCTGTCTTTCAACAAACTCTGATGGTTGACTTTGCCTTGTTTCAGATCAGCAGCTGAGTTATCTGTCAGTTTTGCTGTTACTGTGATTCCTATTACTTCTTATTCTCACACACACACAAACACAGACACACACACACACACACACACACACACACATTTTTCCTTCTCCAGAACATACTAATAGCATGTCATTTGCTTTATCTTAGCATTTCTCCCTTTTCTTTCCTTTTTATTCTCCCACCCTCTTTACCCCACCCCCTCCCCTTCCTCCCCTTCTGTCTAAAGCAACATCATGAAAGCTTTTTTTTCCCCTTATGCTATAATGAGAAATGGCCTTGATGTATCAGTGTGTGAATCCGTTGCGAAAGAGGAAAGTAAGGCGAGGAGCCACTGCTGTCGTGGGGGCCAATCTATTTGAACCACCATCACTATCACCCCATATTCCCTCACCACTTTAATCCTGGCGTGCTACCCCTTGGGTTCTTCGTGTGTTTTCACATCTCATCCAAAGCGCATGGCTTACCGAGATCCTAATCGGCAGCAAGTTTTGATGACAGAGAGGGAGAGATGGATAGAGGGGGAGAGAGAGAAAGAGAGAAAAATTGCTTGGCGTTTGCCAGGCTCTTCTAGCAAGCTGTCATCGCAAAGATGTAACCGTTCTTTTTTTTTTTTCTCCCCCTCTCTCTTTCTCACTCTCTCGCTGGCGTTTGATGTCAGATCTAAAGCTGCTGTCATCTTTTCTTTTTCCCTTTCTCTCTGTCAGAAGGGAGGGAGTGCGGGTCGGCAAAGTGTCATGTTGTTGTTTTGGGACGAGTCTGCTGTGTGATGTGGCGGGATTTTTGAAGGGAGACCAAAGGGAGAAAGCTTTAGTAACTTATCACAAATGCAAGTCACAGTGCCCCTTTGGATCTTTTAAAATGTAATGTATTGGAGATACAACATGGCTTACAGTCCATGTCATTGTACACTAGCTGTATTCTTAATGCTGCTAATAATATAAATCACCAAGTCTTTGATGTTTTAGTTACAAAAAAAGTAGTGTTGGTGCTGCTACATGTAGTTTGGAGTGTAGCATTTTTACTTTCAATTGTGTTTTCAGGTAGCTTTGGCAGTGATTCAATGTTCATTAGATGCATTTAAACCTTTATTTAACATTGGTTTGTGTTTCTTTTCTGTCATAGTTGTCATAAATCTTAATGAATAAGTGAATGGTGTTTTTTCGTTGTATCTGTTTTAGTTTTAGTGTAGTTTAGCTTTTTTGAATTGTATCTTTTGAAAGACGCAATATTCTTAGTGATCTGTTACAAATAGTCAGCATTTGTTTACCACTTTTGGTAAAAAAGTGGTAAAGCGCTCACCACCTGATTTAGAACTCACTAAATCAGGAATTAGCACCCACCACCTGATTTTCAATACAATGCTAGCATTAACACTTCAATAGTCTTCTTGCAATGTTTTTATCCCTGCAGTCTAGTGGAGCTTGTTACTCCAGTTCTGTACAAAGCCAAAGTTGGCAGCCAGACTAAAGGTGAACAACTAAAAAGTGTATATTATTTGCATAAAGTCAATTTATTATTATTTGTATTTATCTGTTTATTTAATTTTCAGTTATTTTCTTCCCTAATACACAATGCAATTTTTATTTCAAAACTAAATTGTAAGGAGTCACCAACTGTTTGTGAACAGTTTGTGAAAATGATTTTAGATGCTATTGTATATTTGCAACCACCAAAGCCAAAAAATTACTTTTGATAGAACATTTTTGATTTACTGTTTACTTCTTCTTATCTCTTTGTGTCCAACATTAATGGATGTCTACATTGCATTATTTCAAATTAAGTTATTCCCCCAGACAGTTATAAGTCAGTGAAAGGTGACATGTCATGTTGGTTACTGATGGGGTCCTACAGAGCTGTCCAGCTGATTGGCACAAGATGATGTGTTGACTATAGCCTGCAGCATAGACATTTGGATTTCAGAGAAATATAAGAGTGAGACGTTTGTGTTGTCTTCCTCTCTGTAGCACCCTTGTCCTTTTGCATCTTTTGCCTAACATTGCTAAGCTGAGCCAGATCTTTCAGTGCCACAGTGAGGTGAAAAGCCAGGAATTTCATACCCGCTACTCCACCCCCCCAAACCCCTCCCCTACACTACCAACCCCCACCCCCACCCCCACCCCCGTTCCAGTCACTACATGTTCCCTGCTCTCCAGCGCTCCCCTGACAGCCTGCCAAGCTGCTGCACAGCCTCCCATCCTCTGGGACATGGGAGAGGATGGCCAGCCATGTGGAAAGACAGAGAGAGAGAGAGATGGGGGTGGGAGGATGAGGTGAGGAAACGAGAGAGGAGGGGAAGACCAGCATGAGAAAGAATGAGTAAGAGAGAGAGACAGAGGGAAAGAAAGAGGGCGTGAAGCAGTGAAGTGAAACGTGGTTATCTTTTTGTCACTTGTTCAGGGTGAGGGTTGTTGAATTCAGGCTATGGGGTTCCGGCAGCGGCATGTTATTCACACTAGCGCACACACACGCACACAGACCCACAGAAACACTCGCACACTTTCGGTGCTCATTTGCCCCTCCTTGACTTATTTTCCATCAGACATAAGAGAAAATTCAGAAACACTATCTCTCCCCTCTTACTCCTGTCCACTTTGCCCTCCTCAGTTTTTCTGAGTGTTAGGTCATGAATGATTGACAGGGCACAGCTGGAAAGGCCTGTTCTCCCCCCTCTCTCTCACTACTTACTCACACACACCTCTTTGCTCACAACCACACATTTATCACACACTTTGATACACATTCTGTCCTCTGTGAGAGACTTTCGCACACCAAGTGTGTGTGTTCTACAGAGCATGTCAGTCAGGCTGCCTATACAGTATGTGCTCTCGCTCTGGCTCTCCCCACTGCTGTGTTTTATTTTAGAGTCCCCAGGCAGGCAGACAGGCCAGCAGGCAGCACAGAGTAATGTCATCCAGCAGGGTTGGATTCAGCCTCCACATTAGTGCACATAGGAGAAAGAATAGGAAAAGAGAGAAAAGGAGGCAGAGGGAGTGAAGAAAGCAATGAAATATAAGGGCGATGAAGAGGAGAGGAACAGTTTAAAGGGTGGGAGAGGCAAGGAAGTGAAAGGAGAAGAGGGAAGGGCTTATGTAGTCATATATACATTCATAGCAGTCGTACCAAGTGCATTTTCTATGTAGGTCCACAGTTTCTTATATTTTTGGATACATTTATGTGATAGCTATTTGACTTGTGATTTTGCAGAATGTGGAGAGAGAAAAGGAAGGTAGGTGGGGAAGAGAGAGGGAGGCAGGAATAGCCAACATGTTCTCTGGACCTCGCTGCCTATTCTTAGAACAGGCAGCAGCACCGAAGGCCACAGCAGCTCTCTGCCACTGCTATGAACACATAGCACCTCTGAGAATAACCCAGCCAATCTGATGTCAGTTTCATACTCAGAGGTACTGAGGAATGTTCACAGTCATGTCAGTGTCAAACCTGTAGAGCTTTTTGTTCAAATACTGGTGAAAGTGATTTATTCAGTGTCACTTTATGTGCTGGTAACACATACATGCTCCATAGGATTTCAGAACTTACCCTAGAATTTTCCTTTTTTTTTTTTTTTTACTCATGTACTCTTCTGATACCACCTATGCCCTGTTTCGGCAGATATCATGACACAGCAAGTCTGGGGACCCTCGTTCCATCTAAAATGCAGACAAGCTATTTTTCCTCTTGTATGCCGGCCTGTTTTCATTTGCCTCTCATGAATCATTTAGTGCGCATACACAGTTTCATGTACACAAGTAGTTTTTTTTGATCCTCCAGAGCTGGGAACATGTGTTTTTGTTGGGGCTGTACCATTTGTTTCCCACAACGCATACAGACATACAGGAAGTGGAATTGCTCTGCAGGGGAATTTCTTGAGTTCTTTCATCTTCATACATAATCCACATCGTTCTTTGCCTAGAGAGTTTACTTGTGAACATACCTGAAATAAAACCAGTTCAGCAGTTTGGTTCACTGGTATTTTACTCTAGTTTAAAATTCTCAAAGTTTATATAGCCACATAGGAAATGATCTGAAATTAAAACAGATTTCTGTCTTAATACAAGCTTTCAATACTACAGCTCAGGTTTGAAAAGAGCCCAGTTTATAGTTGTAAGATCGGAACCACTTGAACCCCTATGTTGTTACGGTGCTGAAGTGTCCTTTAGCAGGACACCAAATTCCTACCAGCAGTCATTTGCGGCTGACATTGCACTCTCATCCCCTGTGGGGCTGAGACACACCAAAAACAGTTCCCTATGGAGATCAATAAGGAATTTTTAAAATTTTGTTTGCGATTAAGGCTTTTAGTTGTATTTTAAAACAATTCTTGATGGCTACATACTGTTGTACCTACTGGAATCTATGCTGGCCAGTGTAAGTTGTTAAAGCAAGCTGGTAACACAAGACTGAGCAGCAGTGGTAAAGAGAGGAGGGAAAAGCTCCTCAGCTGTGGAGGAGGCCATGTTTATACTCAACCACCCCTGCCAGGCTTCCTGACTGAACCTTGCAGAGTAAAAAGGTGATAATAAAACGTTGTGCGTGTGCATTTGTGTGTGTGTATGTGTACTCTGTCCAACCACATACACACTTTCTTACCACTAGGCTTGCACATGTGTACAACCCTTGCATGTTACAGGCTATTTGACAGTGTGGGGAATGGAGACGGATGAACTTGGTTAAGAAAACACCAGTCCGGTTCTAATGGCGCCTGTCGATTAGAAAATAGACAGAAGGAGGGAGATGAGGGAGGAGGAGGAGATGGATCGAGGACTGACCCTAGAAGGAGAGAAATGTTTCCCCTCTGTATCTTTTTTTCTTCCTTTGGCCATCAGTTCTCTTTCTATGGCTGGTGTCTTCTGTTAACACTTATTTTTTTCTGACAGATTAGGAAAACTAGTTTAAATTCAGAACATAAGTGGACAGAGTTTCCAAAAGAAGTAGTCTGTATCTGATTTCTGCAGTAACATTTAAATGACAAAGCTATCACTCTGCATATAGTGTTTTTTATACGTAGCATGATGGTGGGGAGGTTAGTGCTTCCACCTCACAGCTACAGTAGAAGGTGCTCAATTTGAATTCCAGGCCAGCTATGACTCTTATGTGTGGCGTTTGCATGTTCTCTCCCCATACTTGCGTGGGTTTCCTCCGGGTTTCATCGCACAGTCCAAAGACATACATGCTTGGTTAATTAGAGACTCTAAATTGCCTGTAAGTGTAATGTATGCACATCTGTTAATATCTCTAAAAATTGCAGCAGTTTATTTTGTATATGTCCTTTATTTGCTTAGGGTAAAAACACACACATCAACACCTTCCTCCTGGTCTTCCATGTTCCACCACGGGTCAGCAGTGTGACAGAGTGTGAAAGCTGAGGCTGCTACATCGAGTCAGTGGATACGCTCAGTAAATGAAAATGACACATTGCACGTTTAACTTGTTTTACTTGTTCTTTGGCACTTTACATCCTGTTTTCCTAAAATGAAATAAGGACATTGGCTAGACATCACCTCAATCCACTCAGTTCAATTTGGTTTTCATAAAACACCAATTTCAGTTGATCCCAGAACACCAAATAGTGTATACTTGATATATAGATTTTATTTTCAGCGATCCTGAATGCCAGATATGTCGTTCTGGCTCTAAACCCTCCATTATAAATGGTGACTTTCTGTTACAACATTAATATTTATAAAAGCTGTTAAAATGGTGTAAAGAAAATGATTGAGCCAATCTGAAATGAAGATTAAGGTTAATGGCTTGGTTGTGGGAATGCTCTCTTGTCAGATGACCATTTAGTATATGAATCTGGTAGAACATATTTTTCTTATTGAATTTAGGTAATAAGTAACAGAAGGAAGCTTGTTTTTATTGTATTTTTTTTTTTACAATTGACTCTTTGTGACACATGCTGTAAGAAGGGAACAGCAGAGAGAAACAGAGAATTAGAGACAGAAGTTGCTTTAGAATGAAAGGATGTATAAAAGAAGACACCATCTTCCTTATTTCCTTCTCAGTTTCCTCATCTCAACCCACTTCCTCACTATTTTACTTCCTCTTACCTTGGCTTCATTGGTCTAGTTCTGGCTTTTCTGGGTTTATTTTCAATGTCTGGCCTTGGGTACTTGGCCTCCCAGCAAGCTGTCTAGGCAGAGAGTAAAGAAAGAGAGCAATATGACAGAATTAAAAGAGGGATGGAGGAGGGAAGGAACCATCCGCAGAGGAATATTCTGTCATCACCATGGCTCCCTCTGGCTGCTTGGAGGCTGAAATTACATCTAAGATTGAAGTTAGAGGCTGCAAAACTGCCAGCGTTGCTATAGTGACAGGAAGTGTGTGTGTGTGTGTATGTGTGTGTGTGTGTATGTAAACTCCTTGGGAGGTTTATTATGCACGATCCGCACTGTGACTAGTCCTGACGCTGTTACAGTGCTGTTATTAATCTACTCTCATAAGATACCTGTGCTTTAAACCCCATCCAAATCCGCACACACACACACACACACACACACACACACCCCATTTCACAGCTGGATTCAAACTTCACAACGCGCCTTTTAAAGATTAAGATAAAGTTTTTTCCTCCTATTATCTTTGAGAAGGTTTAGCTGGCTGCACACTGTGCTCACAGGCAAATGCACAGGCAAAACACACACACACACACACACACACACACACACACACACACAAGCACACGCACATACACATAGTTGTTCAGATTGCAGATAACTGTGTTTGGGATGTTTGAGCAGCTAATGTTCCACTGAGTCCTTGAATATTTATGGCTTTTGTTTTATCAAATAGTGGAGAAAAGCTAAGATTCATGGATTAATAGATTGCTTGATCAATAGAGATCGAGAGAGATTGATAGATAGAGAAGGATATGATAATAACAAAGAGAAAAACCAAGAGAGGGAGAGAAGACATGTATATGGAGTGAGGGATGAAGAGGGTGAAAATAATGTTCCATTAATGCAGAGCCAGGCTCTTGCTGAGGGCCCAACACCAATCTGCATCTCCCTACAGTCTCCCTGCTATACATTTTTCATGAACGCTGAGCTGGAATTAGCGACGGATTGCTGCTGCAAATCGCTTCTCCTTGGTCAGGGGTCCATGGAGAGTAAAGAAACAGGGGAAGAGAATAGTGAGAAAGAAGGGAGGGAAGAGTGCAAAAATGAAAAGATGTGAAATAGAGGAGAAGGAATGGATGATTAAAGTCATGTGGGCAGATTATGTATAGTTTAGTATTTCACATGTGGTGTCTGCACCCCTATATTTGCATTTATTTTGACCTACTTATATATGATCCAAGTCACACACATTGTTCATGATTTTCTCAACATATTACCTCTCCTTGGCCAGAGCACTATATACATAGTTGTACCCCCAATCTTGCTCTCTCCACACCAATGCAGCCCACTTTCATTTTCCACTAATGACCTTGTGCTGCCACACTAGCAGTTACAGACTCACACTGATGGCTCACTTGCTATAGCTTATATGCTGACTGGTTGTTCACCTGCTCTCTAGTTCTCTGACCTTTCTGAGTTTAGCTTTGTGAGTTTGAAAGGCATTTGCAGTGAACAATAGCATAGCATAAAATACAATTTTGCACCTGGGGTTTTGTTAAAGTTTATTTTAAAATAATTATGGTGGCCCCATTTTAGCATTTCAAGGATCACTGGCTTTCAGCTTGTCCCTTCAGGGGTCGCACGTTGATTTGGCATGAGTTTTTACACCGGATTCCCTTCCTGGATTCCCACAACCGTCCAATTTTTTATCTGGCTTTGGGACCGGTACCAAGGTGGCCCTTGGAGGCTGAGCACCAAGATCCAAACTGTCACTGTTTGGCTGTCCACTTCTACAATACTGCTGCTTAACTGTCTTCTGGATTATGAGTGTTTATGTATGAGTGATGAAAAGAAAATGATCTTTGACAGAGAACAGCCATGTGTTTGTGTTTATGCGTGTTTATATGTGTATGTTGGGTGGGGTGGTGGGTTGTAATCTGTTCTCTCTTGCCAGTCATAGTTATCAAAGCTGTCGATATGGTGCTCGTATAGACACAAGCAACAGTCCTCAGTCTGGATGTCCAGGAGAGTGTGTGCATGTGTGCCTTATATTTGTTTCCAGCTTTATATGTGCATTTGTGCATGATCTTTGGCTGTGTGTGTGTGTGTGTGTGTGTGTGTGTGTGTGTGTGTGTGTGTGTGTGTGTGTGTGTGTGTGTGTGTGTGTGTGTGTGTGTGTGTGTAAAAAGCTTTAATGACTGGAAGGTGTTGAAGAATAGTCAAAGAGGGAATAGAAGAAGAAAGGAAGAAGAAGAAAGGAGGTAAGAAGAGGAGTTCTAGCTGACAAGGAAAAAAAAAAGGAAGGGGGCTTTGAGGTGTGAAGGGGTTATCTCCTTTTAGCGATCTTCCCTGGCTGATGCCGGTTGTTCTGCTCTTCAAATGTTTATTGCCCTACCAGCCTGATTACTGTCAAGGCTTGGCAGAGCGTTACAGTGGGACAATACTTGCATAGCATTTGCTTTTGTAACACTGTCATACATGTGGAAGCTTGCACACGACGACACACTGCGAGGGTCACTGATGGTCCATTTCCATCAGTTGCACTGCTCTTTTGATAGTGTACGACCATCTGTCAGACCTGGCCAAATGATTAAACAAGTCCTCCGTTTTTCTTATTCTCTCTGTCCCTCATTGTTCTACGTGTGTTACTGTGCCAACAGTGTGATTGGGTTCTCCAAACATATCAGCAACCTGTGACCTCCAAGAGGCATGAAACATAACTATCCAGTGTTGCATGTCTCTCTACCAATGTTGCTTGACTCCCATCTCTAGACAATTACTGGTAATTAAGAAACTTCCCTTCTGTTCTGAAAACCTTTTTTTAAATGCATTCTTTATAAACTCTAATTTGTTGAAATGTTTTTGCGGGTTCTGAATTTAGTTGCTATAATTGATTCTTATTAAGTTTTAATTGTTATTTCTCTATGTATTGAGTTTGTTTTAATTATTTCATTATGTATAAAGGCCCCTAGAGTCCAGATCATCCATAAAAACCCAGTGGTTATTAAAAAAATATGCTGCAGCTCATCTTAAAGAAATAGCTCTTGACCATTTGGAGGCAAAGAGTTTAGGTTAATTTCTGTTCAAGGTGTGTGCATTTGTTTATGTGTCTACAATGTGTTTATTTAGAGCTTAGAATACATTTTGCCCCTGTGCCTATTCTCTTTTAAATGCACTTTGCTTCAAATTAAGTATGTTCACATATTACATTTAATTACTTTTGACAAATGCTTTTGTTAAAGCAATTTACATGTCTTACCCCATGGATGAGGAAAAGAATGTGAATACCTCCTTCACCTTTCACCAAAAGATAAAGGTTAATTTATGCAGCCAAACACAAAACCTATCATATCATAAGAATCACAAAAGGATCTGTTCTTTTATAGTTCAGGTTTTTACACAAGAACCTATACACACACACACACAAACACACAGTCGGGGTAATTTTGAAAGAGTCTTGTGATAGCTTTGCATAGCATTTGGGCTAATGGCGCACCATGTGCTTCCTCCCAGGTCGGTGCATCCATTAGCAGCCATATTACTGCCACATAATGGCTTATTGGTTGGTGGGAAAAATTACCAAGGAGCCAAGATAAAAAAAAGAAGGAGAGAGACAGAGAGATAAAAAGATGAAGAGAGAGGGAGAAAGAGATGAAGAAAGCTGTCTCAGGCTGTGCCTCCGAATTGAGTTACAGTTGTTATGATTTGTTGTCTCTCAAGTCGTTTTTTTCTCTCTTCTCTCTCATTTCTTGTTCCCCTCCACCCCAACCCACCCTTTCCTGTTCACCCTCAGGGCTTTGGGTGGTTTTTATCTTTCTAATGAGCCGTTGATTTTTATTTTTTTTTTAGATTCTTTTTGTCGTTACTTCATTTGTTCTGGGTGGAAAGCAATATTTGTCATATTGTCAAGCCAGTGTTTGCATCTGGCTTGTGTGTGTGTCTGTGTTTGTTAACTGCAGTAGGGCCAAGTGGTGTAAAGTGTTTACACCATGGTTTTGGCGTTGGTGGCAGAAGTGGACACAGGGGTCAGAGTAGTTTGGCACAGTGGCCTAGGTCACCCTGTTGTGCTCTTAGCCTTATCAATATTCAGCATAGTGGGCGGCTTGTACTTGAATTGATTGCTTTAATTGGTTGGACATTTTTGCAACACACACACACAGCTTTCTAGCAGTTTCTGCTGTGCAATGTTTCATCCAAATGTACTGTTGCTGTGGTAGTTTGTCCAAAGAATGTGGGACTCTGTACTGTTCATTTTTGCATGACTCATTCTGTTCCTACACACTTATATGCATATTGTGTAAACACACATGCATGCAAGAACACACTCATGCATACATATACAAACAGACAGTTTGGAGTAGGGAGAAGTTTAAAGGTGATCCTCTGTTATGAGCAAAATTCATAAATATGTATAGAGAGATTATAATGCATACACTCCAGACAGTGTGTTTATATGCACTGTCAGTCACTATGTTTATGTGTGTATATTAGTGGCTGCCTAGAGGTAACTCAGTGAGCATGTGCGTACTTTGTGGTTTATTTTGGTTTGTGCTTTTGTGTGTATGTTTGTATGAGTGTGTGTGTGTGAGGGGGTTAAAATAATGTGGAAATCTAATTCACCTTGAAGTGTCCTTCTCTCTTCTCTTGCCGCCCCCGTATTTTTGCCTTTGTCTTTGCTTTGAATGCAGTGCAACACTTAGTTCAAAGAGAAATGACTGCTTGTGCGTGTTTGTGTGTGTGAATGCGCTAGTGTGTGTTGATTTGGAATCATAACTGGGTTCAAGATGGAAAGAGGGAGAAAGAGAGAAAGATTTGCCGCTGGACTCCTCTAACATCACACATACACTCTATCCTATTCTTTCCTATCAAGAGGCAGCCAAGCTTAGATGATCACTTGTCCTTCTCCTATTGGCCCCCTCCCCAATTAAAAACAACCTGGGACAGAGGAGAAAGAACAGGGTGGGTGACGGGGAGACAAGGTTAACTTAAGAAAGGAGAAGGTGACAGAAGGACAAGAGATGGAGTGAATCAATTCAGGGTGGTAAAATTATGGTGGTGTCAGAAAGAGAAAGAGAGAAGCATTTTCATTTACTCCTTGGGAACCTTTCACCTCCTTGTTGTTATTCAGGACTGAAAGAATTGTGGGGTTGGGCAAACAACTGAGGTCGGAACCTTTAAACAACTCTTCATTTTCTACGGTGGAATTTATTCCGTGCACTCGCATTGCCTCCTACTTTAAACTGAAGGATGTGTTT